>NC_048593.1:44810116-44817616 GCF_013265735.2 Oncorhynchus mykiss
AGGTCTACCATGTTAGGTCCTCCATCTCTCTATCAGGTCTACCATGTTAGGTCCTCCATCTCTCTATCAGGTCTACCATGTTAGGTCCTCCATCTCTCTATCAGGTCTACCATGTTAGGTCCTCCATCTCTCTATCAGGTCTACCATGTTAGGTTCTCCATACATCTCTCTATCAGGTCTACCATGTTAGGTCCTCCATCTCTCTATCAGGTCTACCATGTTAGGTCCTCCATCTCTCTATCAGGTCTACCATGTTAGGTCCTCCATCCCTCCCTCCATCTCTCTATCAGGTCTACCATGTTAGGTCCTCCATCTCTCTATCAGGTCTACCATGTTAGGTCCTCCATCTATCTATCAGGTCTACCATGTTAGGTCCTCCATCCCTCCCTCCATCTCTCTATCAGGTCTACCATGTTAGGTTCTCCATCTGTCTATTAGGTATACCATGTTAGGTCCTCCATACATCTCTCTATCAGGTATACCATGTTAGGTCCTCCATCTCTCTATCAGGTCTACCATGTTAGGTCCTCCATCCCTCCCTCCATCTCTCTATCAGGTCTACCATGTTAGGTCCTCCATCTCTCTATCAGGTCTACCATGTTAGGTCCTCCATCCCTCCCTCCATCTCTCTATCAGGTCTACCATGTTAGGTCCTCCATCTCTCTATCAGGTATACCATGTTAGGTCCTCCATCTCTCTATCAGGTCTACCATGTTAGGTCCTCCATCCCTCCCTCCATCTCTCTATCAGGTCTACCATGTTAGGTCCTCCATCTCTCTATCAGGTCTACCATGTTAGGTCCTCCATCCCTCCCTCCATCTCTCTATCAGGTCTACCATGTTAGGTCCTCCATCTCTCTATCAGGTCTACCATGTTAGGTCCTCCATCCCTCCCTCCATCTCTCTATCAGGTCTACCATGTTAGGTCCTCCATCTCTCTATCAGGTCTACCATGTTAGGTCCTCCATCCCTCCCTCCATCTCTCTATCAGGTCTACCATGTTAGGTCCTCCATCTCTCTATCAGGTCTACCATGTTAGGTCCTCCATCTCTCTATCAGGTCTACCATGTTAGGTCCTCCATCCCTCCCTCCATCTCTCTATCAGGTATACCATGTTAGGTCCTCCATCCCTCTATCAGGTATACCATGTTAGGTCCTCCATCTCTCTATCAGGTCTACCATGTTAGGTCCTCCATCCCTCCCTCCATCTCTCTATCAGGTCTACCATGTTAGGTCCTCCATCTCTCTATCAGGTATACCATGTTAGGTCCTCCATCCCTCTATCAGGTATACCATGTTAGGTCCTCCATCTCTCTATCAGGTCTACCATGTTAGGTCCTCCATCCCTCTATCAGGTCTACCATGTTAGGTTCTCCATCTCTCTATCAGGTCTACCATGTTAGGTCCTCCATCTCTCTATCAGGTCTACCATGTTAGGTCCTCCATCTCTCTATCAGGTCTACCATGTTAGGTCCTCCATCTCTCTATCAGGTCTACCATGTTAGGTCCTCCATCTCTCTATCAGGTCTACCATGTTAGGTCCTCCATCTCTCTATCAGGTCTACCATGTTAGGTCCTCCATCTCTCTATCAGGTCTACCATGTTAGGTCCTCCATCTCTCTATCAGGTCTACCATGTTAGGTTCTCCATACATCTCTCTATCAGGTCTACCATGTTAGGTCCTCCATCTCTCTATCAGGTCTACCATGTTAGGTCCTCCATCTCTCTATCAGGTCTACCATGTTAGGTCCTCCATCCCTCCCTCCATCTCTCTATCAGGTCTACCATGTTAGGTCCTCCATCTCTCTATCAGGTCTACCATGTTAGGTCCTCCATCTATCTATCAGGTCTACCATGTTAGGTCCTCCATCCCTCCCTCCATCTCTCTATCAGGTCTACCATGTTAGGTTCTCCATCTGTCTATTAGGTATACCATGTTAGGTCCTCCATACATCTCTCTATCAGGTATACCATGTTAGGTCCTCCATCTCTCTATCAGGTCTACCATGTTAGGTCCTCCATCCCTCCCTCCATCTCTCTATCAGGTCTACCATGTTAGGTCCTCCATCTCTCTATCAGGTCTACCATGTTAGGTCCTCCATCCCTCCCTCCATCTCTCTATCAGGTCTACCATGTTAGGTCCTCCATCTCTCTATCAGGTATACCATGTTAGGTCCTCCATCTCTCTATCAGGTCTACCATGTTAGGTCCTCCATCCCTCCCTCCATCTCTCTATCAGGTCTACCATGTTAGGTCCTCCATCTCTCTATCAGGTCTACCATGTTAGGTCCTCCATCCCTCCCTCCATCTCTCTATCAGGTCTACCATGTTAGGTCCTCCATCTCTCTATCAGGTCTACCATGTTAGGTCCTCCATCCCTCCCTCCATCTCTCTATCAGGTCTACCATGTTAGGTCCTCCATCTCTCTATCAGGTCTACCATGTTAGGTCCTCCATCCCTCCCTCCATCTCTCTATCAGGTCTACCATGTTAAGTCCTTCATCCCTCTATCAGGTCTACCATGTTAGGTCCTCCATCTCTCTATCAGGTCTACCATGTTAGGTCCTCCATCCCTCTATCAGGTCTACCATGTTAGGTCCTCCATCTCTCTATCAGGTCTACCATGTTAGGTCCTCCATCCCTCCCTCCATCTCTCTATCAGGTCTACCATGTTAGGTCCTCCATCTCTCTATCAGGTATACCATGTTAGGTCCTCCATCCCTCTATCAGGTATACCATGTTAGGTCCTCCATCTCTCTATCAGGTCTACCATGTTAGGTCCTCCATCCCTCCCTCCATCTCTCTATCAGGTCTACCATGTTAGGTCCTCCATCTCTCTATCAGGTCTACCATGTTAGGTCCTCCATCTCTCTATCAGGTCTACCATGTTAGGTCCTCCATCCCTCCCTCCATCTCTCTATCAGGTATACCATGTTAGGTCATCCATCCCTCTATCAGGTATACCATGTTAGGTCCTCCATCTCTCTATCAGGTCTACCATGTTAGGTCCTCCATCCCTCCCTCCATCTCTCTATCAGGTCTACCATGTTAGGTCCTCCATCTCTCTATCAGGTATACCATGTTAGGTCCTCCATCCCTCTATCAGGTATACCATGTTAGGTCCTCCATCTCTCTATCAGGTCTACCATGTTAGGTCCTCCATCCCTCTATCAGGTCTACCATGTTAGGTTCTCCATCTCTCTATCAGGTCTACCATGTTAGGTCCTCCATCTCTCTATCAGGTCTACCATGTTAGGTCCTCCATCTCTCTATCAGGTCTACCATGTTAGGTCCTCCATCTCTCTATCAGGTCTACCATGTTAGGTCCTCCATCTCTCTATCAGGTCTACCATGTTAGGTCCTCCATCTCTCTATCAGGTCTACCATGTTAGGTCCTCCATCTCTCTATCAGGTCTACCATGTTAGGTCCTCCATCTCTCTATCAGGTCTACCATGTTAGGTTCTCCATACATCTCTCTATCAGGTCTACCATGTTAGGTCCTCCATCTCTCTATCAGGTCTACCATGTTAGGTCCTCCATCTCTCTATCAGGTCTACCATGTTAGGTCCTCCATCCCTCCCTCCATCTCTCTATCAGGTCTACCATGTTAGGTTCTCCATCTCTCTATCAGGTATACCATGTTAGGTCCTCCATACATCTCTCTATCAGGTATACCATGTTAGGTCCTCCATCTCTCTATCAGGTCTACCATGTTAGGTCCTCCATCCCTCCCTCCATCTCTCTATCAGGTCTACCATGTTAGGTCCTCCATCTCTCTATCAGGTCTACCATGTTAGGTCCTCCATCCCTCCCTCCATCTCTCTATCAGGTCTACCATGTTAGGTCCTCCATCTCTCTATCAGGTATGCCATGTTAGGTCCTCCATCTCTCTATCAGGTCTACCATGTTAGGTCCTCCATCCCTCCCTCCATCTCTCTATCAGGTCTACCATGTTAGGTCCTCCATCTCTCTATCAGGTCTACCATGTTAGGTCCTCCATCCCTCCCTCCATCTCTCTATCAGGTCTACCATGTTAGGTCCTCCATCTCTCTATCAGGTCTACCATGTTAGGTCCTCCATCCCTCCCTCCATCTCTCTATCAGGTCTACCATGTTAGGTCCTCCATCTCTCTATCAGGTCTACCATGTTAGGTCCTCCATCCCTCCCTCCATCTCTCTATCAGGTCTACCATGTTAGGTCCTCCATCCCTCTATCAGGTCTACCATGTTAGGTCCTCCATCCCTCTATCAGGTCTACCATGTTAGGTCCTCCATCCCTCCCTCCATCTCTCTATCAGGTCTACCATGTTAAGTCCTTCATCCCTCTATCAGGTCTACCATGTTAGGTCCTCCATCTCTCTATCAGGTCTACCATGTTAGGTCCTCCATCCCTCTATCAGGTCTACCATGTTAGGTCCTCCATCTCTCTATCAGGTCTACCATGTTAGGTCCTCCATCCCTCCCTCCATCTCTCTATCAGGTCTACCATGTTAGGTCCTCCATCTCTCTATCAGGTATACCATGTTAGGTCCTCCATCCCTCTATCAGGTATACCATGTTAGGTCCTCCATCTCTCTATCAGGTCTACCATGTTAGGTCCTCCATCCCTCCCTCCATCTCTCTATCAGGTCTACCATGTTAGGTCCTCCATCTCTCTATCAGGTCTACCATGTTAGGTCCTCCATCTCTCTATCAGGTCTACCATGTTAGGTCCTCCATCCCTCCCTCCATCTCTCTATCAGGTATACCATGTTAGGTCCTCCATCCCTCTATCAGGTATACCATGTTAGGTCCTCCATCTCTCTATCAGGTCTACCATGTTAGGTCCTCCATCCCTCCCTCCATCTCTCTATCAGGTCTACCATGTTAGGTCCTCCATCTCTCTATCAGGTATACCATGTTAGGTCCTCCATCCCTCTATCAGGTATACCATGTTAGGTCCTCCATCTCTCTATCAGGTCTACCATGTTAGGTCCTCCATCCCTCTATCAGGTCTACCATGTTAGGTTCTCCATCTCTCTATCAGGTCTACCATGTTAGGTCCTCCATCTCTCTATCAGGTCTACCATGTTAGGTCCTCCATCTCTCTATCAGGTCTACCATGTTAGGTCCTCCATCTCTCTATCAGGTCTACCATGTTAGGTCCTCCATCTCTCTATCAGGTCTACCATGTTAGGTCCTCCATCTCTCTATCAGGTCTACCATGTTAGGTCCTCCATCTCTCTATCAGGTCTACCATGTTAGGTCCTCCATCTCTCTATCAGGTCTACCATGTTAGGTTCTCCATACATCTCTCTATCAGGTCTACCATGTTAGGTCCTCCATCTCTCTATCAGGTCTACCATGTTAGGTCCTCCATCTCTCTATCAGGTCTACCATGTTAGGTCCTCCATCCCTCCCTCCATCTCTCTATCAGGTCTACCATGTTAGGTCCTCCATCTCTCTATCAGGTCTACCATGTTAGGTCCTCCATCTATCTATCAGGTCTACCATGTTAGGTCCTCCATCCCTCCCTCCATCTCTCTATCAGGTCTACCATGTTAGGTTCTCCATCTGTCTATTAGGTATACCATGTTAGGTCCTCCATACATCTCTCTATCAGGTATACCATGTTAGGTCCTCCATCTCTCTATCAGGTCTACCATGTTAGGTCCTCCATCCCTCCCTCCATCTCTCTATCAGGTCTACCATGTTAGGTCCTCCATCTCTCTATCAGGTCTACCATGTTAGGTCCTCCATCCCTCCCTCCATCTCTCTATCAGGTCTACCATGTTAGGTCCTCCATCTCTCTATCAGGTATACCATGTTAGGTCCTCCATCTCTCTATCAGGTCTACCATGTTAGGTCCTCCATCCCTCCCTCCATCTCTCTATCAGGTCTACCATGTTAGGTCCTCCATCTCTCTATCAGGTCTACCATGTTAGGTCCTCCATCCCTCCCTCCATCTCTCTATCAGGTCTACCATGTTAGGTCCTCCATCTCTCTATCAGGTCTACCATGTTAGGTCCTCCATCCCTCCCTCCATCTCTCTATCAGGTCTACCATGTTAGGTCCTCCATCTCTCTATCAGGTCTACCATGTTAGGTCCTCCATCCCTCCCTCCATCTCTCTATCAGGTCTACCATGTTAAGTCCTTCATCCCTCTATCAGGTCTACCATGTTAGGTCCTCCATCTCTCTATCAGGTCTACCATGTTAGGTCCTCCATCCCTCTATCAGGTCTACCATGTTAGGTCCTCCATCTCTCTATCAGGTCTACCATGTTAGGTCCTCCATCCCTCCCTCCATCTCTCTATCAGGTCTACCATGTTAGGTCCTCCATCTCTCTATCAGGTATACCATGTTAGGTCCTCCATCCCTCTATCAGGTATACCATGTTAGGTCCTCCATCTCTCTATCAGGTCTACCATGTTAGGTCCTCCATCCCTCCCTCCATCTCTCTATCAGGTCTACCATGTTAGGTCCTCCATCTCTCTATCAGGTCTACCATGTTAGGTCCTCCATCTCTCTATCAGGTCTACCATGTTAGGTCCTCCATCCCTCCCTCCATTTCTCTATCAGGTATACCATGTTAGGTCCTCCATCCCTCTATCAGGTATACCATGTTAGGTCCTCCATCTCTCTATCAGGTCTACCATGTTAGGTCCTCCATCCCTCCCTCCATCTCTCTATCAGGTCTACCATGTTAGGTCCTCCATCTCTCTATCAGGTATACCATGTTAGGTCCTCCATCCCTCTATCAGGTATACCATGTTAGGTCCTCCATCTCTCTATCAGGTCTACCATGTTAGGTCCTCCATCCCTCTATCAGGTCTACCATGTTAGGTTCTCCATCTCTCTATCAGGTCTACCATGTTAGGTCCTCCATCTCTCTATCAGGTCTACCATGTTAGGTCCTCCATCTCTCTATCAGGTCTACCATGTTAGGTCCTCCATCTCTCTATCAGGTCTACCATGTTAGGTCCTCCATCTCTCTATCAGGTCTACCATGTTAGGTCCTCCATCTCTCTATCAGGTCTACCATGTTAGGTCCTCCATCTCTCTATCAGGTCTACCATGTTAGGTCCTCCATCTCTCTATCAGGTCTACCATGTTAGGTTCTCCATACATCTCTCTATCAGGTCTACCATGTTAGGTCATCCATCTCTCTATCAGGTCTACCATGTTAGGTCCTCCATCTCTCTATCAGGTCTACCATGTTAGGTCCTCCATCCCTCCCTCCATCTCTCTATCAGGTCTACCATGTTAGGTTCTCCATCTCTCTATCAGGTATACCATGTTAGGTCCTCCATACATCTCTCTATCAGGTATACCATGTTAGGTCCTCCATCTCTCTATCAGGTCTACCATGTTAGGTCCTCCATCCCTCCCTCCATCTCTCTATCAGGTCTACCATGTTAGGTCCTCCATCTCTCTATCAGGTCTACCATGTTAGGTCCTCCATCCCTCCCTCCATCTCTCTATCAGGTCTACCATGTTAGGTCCTCCATCTCTCTATCAGGT
>NC_048593.1:44822616-44830116 GCF_013265735.2 Oncorhynchus mykiss
TAGTGGAACAACACAATACACTATGACTGGTGACGTAGTGGAACAACACAATACACTATGACTGGTGACATAGTGGTGGAACAACACAATACACTATGACTGGTGACGTAGTGGAACAACACAATACACTATGACTGGTGACATAGTGGTGGAACAACACAATACACTATGACTGGTGACGTAGTGGAACAACACAATACACTATGACTGGTGACGTAGTGGAACAACACAATTCACTATGACTGGTGACGTAGTGGAACAACACAATACACTATGACTGGTGACGTAGTGGAACAACACAATACACTATGACTGGTGACATAGTGGTGGAACAACACAATACACCATGACTGGTGACATAGTGGAACAACACAATACACTATGACTGGTGACGTAGTAGTGGAACAACACAATACACTATGACTGGTGACATAGTGGAACAACACAATACACTATGACTGGTGACATAGTGGTGGAACAACACAATACACTATGACTGGTGACATAGTGGTGGAACAACACAATACACCATGACTGGTGACATAGTGGAACAACACAATACACTATGACTGGTGACATAGTGGTGGAACAACACAATACACTATGACTGGTGACATAGTAGTGGAGCAACACAGAGAGAGAGAGGAATGGAAGGAGAGAGAGAGAGAGAGAGAGGAATGGAAGGAGAGGGAGAGGGAGAGGGAGAGAGAGAAAGAGAGAGAGGAATGGAAGGAGAGAGACAAACTCAAACAAAGAGAACGAGGGAAGCGTTTAAGTAGAGCTGGGAAGCTTCTGCTAAATTTGACCAGGGTTAGGTTTTAGGTTTAGTTTCGGTGTCAATGTTAAGGGTTAGATTAGGGTTATGGTTAGGGTTTAAGTTTAGTTAGGGTTTTGGTGTCAAGGTTAGGGGTTAGATTAAGGTTAGGTTTAGGGTTAGGTGTTAAGGGAAAATATAATTTTGAAAGGGAATTCATTTTTTGGTCCTCACAAGGATAGTAAAACAAGAATGTGTGTTTTCAGCTGTAATCACAAACTAAGTATCCAGTCTAGATGCTTCCTACAACTATTAATAACTTGGCGAGAAGGATTATTTTTGACTTCATGCCTCCATTAAAGACAGAAGTGTGTTAGCTGAAGCATGGAGTCAATTAGTGATCTGTGTTGCTGCTGCTAGCCCTACCTGCAATATGAGGTGATAATTAGGGAGTGGAGGTGTTTGTGCTCCCTCTGTCTCTCTCTCTGTCTCTCTCTCTCTCTCTGTCTCTCTCTCTGTCTCTCTCTCTCTGTCTCTCTCTCTGTCTCTCTCTCTGTCTCTCTCTCTCTGTCTCTCTCTCTGTCTCTCTCTCTCTGTCTCTCTCTCTCTGTCTCTCTCTCTGTCTCTCTCTCTGTCTCTCTCTCTCTGTGTCTCTCTCTCTGTCTCTCTCTCTGTCTCTCTCTCTGTCTCTCTCTCTCTCTGTGTCTCTCTGTCTCTCTCTCTCTCTGTCTCTCTCTCTCTGTCTCTCTCTCTGTCTCTCTCTCTGTCTCTCTCTCTCTCTGTCTCTCTCTGTCTCTCTCTCTGTCTCTCTCTCTGTCTCTCTCTCTGTCTCTCTCTCTCTGTGTCTCTCTCTCTGTCTTTCTCTCTGTCTCTCTCTCTGTCTCTCTCTCTCTGTGTCTCTCTGTCTCTCTCTCTCTCTGTCTCTCTCTCTCTGTCTCTCTCTCTGTCTCTCTCTCTGTCTCTCTCTCTCTCTGTCTCTCTCTGTCTCTCTCTCTGTCTCTCTCTCTCTGTCTCTCTCTCTGTCTCTCTCTCTGTCTCTCTCTCTCTCTGTCTCTCTGTCTCTCTCTCTCTCTGTCTCTCTCTGTCTCTCTCTCTGTCTCTCTCTCTCTGTCTCTCTCTCTGTCTCTCTCTCTGTCTCTCTCTCTCTCTGTCTCTCTCTCTGTCTCTCTCTCTCTGTCTCTCTCTCTGTCTCTCTCTCTCTGTCTCTCTCTCTGTCTCTCTCTCTGTCTCTCTCTCTCTCTGTGTCTCTCTGTCTCTCTCTCTCTCTCTCTGTCTCTCTGTCTCTCTCTCTCTCTCTCTCCCCCCCCCTCTGTCTCCTTCTCTTCTCTCTCCTTCTCTTCTCCCTCCCTCTCTTCTCTCTCCCGCTCTTCTCTCATCCTCTGCCACATCCCCTATCTACAGATTGTTCTCCGTTTAGGATATTTACCTTCTATAGCCAATGAATCCTATTATTTCACTGTATTGTTCACCACACATTGCAGTCTAATGTCTAATGGAAGAGTATTAGTTCGGAGAGTGTTGAATCAATACCGTCTGTATGAATATAATCTATCTCCTTTCTCTGCCAATCTCAGCAGTCAAACAAAGTATTTCATTAACAGAGAACAGAGGACATCACCACAGAGGAATGTACGAAATAGGAAACAGTTTCTACAAACACAGGAGCTTAGTCTCTCTCTCTCTCTCTCTCTCTGTCTCTCTCTCTCTCAGTCTCTCTCTGTCTCTCTCAGTCTCTCTCAGTCTCTTTCAGTCTCTCTCTGTCCTCTGTCTCCCTCTCACTCTCTCTCAATTCAATTTTCAATTCAAGGGCTTTATTGGCATGGGAAACATGTGTTAACATTGCCAAAGCAAGTTAGGTAGATAATATATAAATTGAATATATAAAGAGAAAAACAACAACAATTAACAGTAAACATTACACATACAGAAGTTTCAAAACAGTAAAGACATTACAAATGTCATATTATATATATATACAGTGTTTTAACAATGTACAAATGGTTAAAGGACACAATATAAAATAAATAAGCATCAAAATGGGTTGTATTTACAATGGTGTTTGTTCTTCACTGGTTGCCCTTTTCTCGTGGCAACAGGTCACAAATCTTGCTGCTGTGATGGCACACTGTGGAATTTCACCCAGTAGATATGGGAGTTTATCAAAATTGGATTTGTTTTCGAATTCTTTGTGGATCTGTGTAATCTGAGGGAAATATGTCTCTCTAATATGGTCTCTGTCTCTCTCTGTCTCTCTTCTCTCTCGCTCTCTCTCTCTCTCTCTCTCTCTCTCTCCTTCCATTCCCATGTCTCTCTCCTTCCATTCCCCCTCTCTCTCTCTCTCTCCTTCCATTCCCTATCTCTCTCTCCTTCCATTCCTTCTCTCTCACTCTCTCTCTCTCTCCTTCCATTCTCTCTCTCCTTCCATTCCCCCTCTTTCTCTCTCGCTCTCCTTCCATTCCCCCTCTCTCTCTCTCCTTGCATTCCTTATCTCTCTCTCCTTCCATTCCCCCTCTCCCTCTCCTTCCATTCCGTCTCTCTCTCATTCTCTCTATTCTCTCTCTCTCTCCTTCCATTCCCCCTCTCTCCTTCCATTCCCCCCTCTCTCTCTCTCCTTCCATTCCCCCTCTCTCTCTCTCTCTCCTTCCATTCCCTATCTCTCTCCTTCCATTCCTTCTCTCTCGCTCTCTCTCTCTCTCTCTCTCCTTCCATTCTCTCTCTCCTTCCATTCCCCCTATCTCTCTCTCTCTCTCCTTCGATTCCCCCTCTCTCTCTCTCCTTCCATTCCGTCTCTCTCTCATTCTCTCTATTCTCTCTCTCTCTCCTTCCATTCCCCCTCTCTCTCCTTCCATTCCCCCCCTCTCTCTCTCTCCTTCCATTCCCCCTCTCTCTCTCTCTCCTTCCATTCCCTATCTCTCTCCTTCCATTCCTTCTCTCTCGCTCTCTCTCTCTCTCTCTCTCCTTCCATTCTCTCTCTCCTTCCATTCCCCCTCTCTCTCTCTCTCTCTCCTTCCATTCCCCCTATCGCTCTTTCCCCTTCCATTCCCCATCTCTCTCCTTTCATTCCCCCTCTCTCCCCCCTTCCATTTCCCCCCTCTCTCTCTCTCCCCTTCCATTCCCCCTCTCTCTCTCTCCCCTTCCATTCCCCCTATCTATCTCTCCCCTTCCATTCCCCCTATCTATCTCTCTCCTTTCATTCCCCCTCTCTCTCTCCTTCCATTCCCACTCTCTCGCTCTCCTTCGATTCCCTCTCTCTCTCTCTCTCTCTCCTTCCATTCCCACTCTCTCTCTCTTTCCATTCCCCCCCACTCTCTCTCTCTCTCTCTCTCTCTCTCTCCTTCCATTCCCTCTCTCTCTCTCTCTCCTTCCATTCCCCCTCTCTCTCTCCTTCCATTCCCTCTCTCTCTCTCTCTCTCCTTCCATTCCCCCGCTCTCTCTCTCTCTCTCTCTCTCTCTCTCCTTCCATTCCCCCTCTCTCTCTCTCTCTCTCTCTCTCTCTCTCTCTCTCTCCTTCCATTCCCCCGCTCTCTCTCCTTCCATTCTCTCTCTCTCTCTCTCTGTCTCTCTCTCTGTCTCTCTCTCTCTCTCTGTCTCTCTCTCTCTCTCTCTCTCTCTCTCTCTCTCTCTCTCTCTCTCTCTCTCAATTCAATTCAATTCAAGGGCTTTATTGGCATGGGAAACATGTGTTAACATTGCCAAAGCAAGTGAGGTAGACAACATACAAAGTGAATATATAAAGTGAAAAACAACAGTAAACATTACACATACAGAGGTTTCAAAACAGTAAAGACATTACAAATGTCATATTATATATATATACAGTGTTTTAACAATGTACAAATGGTTAAAGGACACAAGATAAAATAAATAGGCATAAATATGGGTTGTATTTACAATGGTGTGTGTTCTTCACTGGTTGCCCTTTTCTCGTGGCAACAGGTCACAAATCTTGCTGCTGTGATGGCACACTGTGGAATTTCACCCAGTAGATATGGGAGTTTATCAAAATTGGATTTGTTTTCGAATTCTTTGTGGATCTGTGTAATCTGAGGGAAATATGTCTCTCTAATATGGTCATACATTGGGGGCAGGAGGTTAGGAAGTGCAGCTCAGTTTCCACCTCATTTTGTGGGCAGTGAGCACATAGCCTGTCTTCTCTTGAGAGCCATGTCTGCCTACGGCGGCCTTTCTCAATAGCAAGGCTATGCTCACTGAGTCTGTACATAGTCAAAGCTTTCCTTAATTTTGGGTCAGTCACAGTGGTCAGGTATTCTGCCGCTGTGTACTCTCTGTTTAGGGCCAAATAGCATTCTAGTTTGCTCTGTTTTTTGTTCATTCTTTCCAATGTGTCAAGTAATTATCTTTTTGTTTTCTCATGATTTGGTTGGGTCTAATTGTGCTCTTGTCCTGGGGCTCTGTAGGGTGTGTTTGTGAACAGAGCCCCAGGACCAGCTTGCTTAGGGGACTCTTCTCCAGGTTCATCTCTCTGTAGGTGATGGCTTTGTTATGGAAGGTTTGTGAATCACTTCCTTTTAGGTGGTTGTAGAATTTAACGGCTCTTTTCTGGATTTTGATAATTAGTAGGTATCGGCCTAATTCTGCTCTGCATGCATTATTTGGTGTTCTACGTTGTACACGGAGGATATTTTTGCAGAATTCTGCGTGCAGAGTCTCAATTTGGTGTTTGTCCCATTTTGTGAAGTCTTGGTTGGTGAGCGGACCCCAGACCTCACAACCATAAAGGGCAATGGGCTCTATGACTGATTCAAGTATTTGTAGCCAAATCCTAATTGGTATGTTGAAATTTATGTTTATTTTAATGGCATAGAATGCCCTTCTTGCCTTGTCTCTCAGATCGTTCACAGCTTTGTGGAAGTTACCTGTGGCGCTGATGTTTAGGCCAAGGCTTGCTTAGGGGACTCTTCTCCAGGTTCATCTCTCTGTAGGTGATGGCTTTGTTATGGAAGGTTTGTGAATCGATTCCTTTTAGGTGGTTGTAGAATTTAACGGCTCTTTTCTGGATTTTGATAATTAGTGGGTATCGGCCTAATTCTGCTCTGCATGCATTATTTGGTGTTCTACGTTGTACACGGAGGATATTTTTGCAGAATTCTCTCTCTCTCTCAGTCTCCCAGTCAGTCAGTCAGTCAATCACTCTCTCTCTCTCTCTCTCTCTCCTTCCATTCCCCCTCTCTCTCCCCTCTTCCATTCCCCCTCTCTCTCTCTCCCCTTCCATTCCCCATCTCTATCCTTTCATTCCCCCTCTCTCTCCTTCCATTCCCCCTATCTCTCTCCTTCCATTCCCCCTCTCTCTCTCCCCCCTTCCATTTCCCCTCTCTCTCTCTCCCCTTCCATTTCCCCTCTCTCTCTCTCTCCCCTTCCATTCCCCCCCTCTCTCTCTCTCTCCCCTTCCATTCCCCCTCTCTATCTCTCTCCTTTCATTCCCCCTCTCTCTCTCCTTCCATTCCCACTCTCTCTCTCCTTCCATTCCCCCTCTCTCTCTCTCTCCCTCTCTCTCCTTCCATTCCCTCTCTCTCCTTCCATTCCCTCTCTCTCTCTCTCTCTCTCTCCTTCCCTGTGTGAGTCAACTGAAGTAGAGAGGAGATTCAGCAACTCTTGGACAATTTTGCCTTCTGGAGGTTTTCACTTTGAACAATAGAGAGAAGTGTTTTAATTGAATCCTAAATCCTCCACGTGTTGCTGAATCTCCTCTGGACTCGTAAAAGTGGACACTCGTTGTCTGGTCCAAACCCAGTGGTCATCAGTAAGCGACTTCACCACCACAGTTCAGCTCCCAGTCTCCCAGTCTCCCAGCCAGTCTCCCAGTCAGTCAGTCAGTCTGTCTGTCTGTCTGTCTGTCTCCCAGTCTGTCTCCCAGTCTGTCTCCCAGTCAGTCTCCCAGTCAGTCAGTCAGTCTGTCTGTCTCCCAGTCTGTCTCCCAGTCAGTCTCCCAGTCAGTCTCCCAGTCAGTCTCCCAGTCAGTCTCCCAGTCAGTCAGTCAGTCAGTCTGTCTGTCTGTCTGTCTGTCTGTCTGTCTGTCTGTCTGTCTGTCTGTCTGTCTGTCTGTCTGTCTGTCTGTCTGTCTCCCAGTCTGTCTGTCTCCCAGTCTCTCTGTCTCTCAGTCTGTCTGTCAGTCAGTCAGTCTGTCTGTCTGTCTGTCTCCCAGTCTGTCTGTCTCCCAGTCTGTCTGTCTCCCAGTCAGTCAGTCAGTCAGTCAGTCTGTCTGTCTGTCTGTCTCTGAGTCTGTCTGTCTCCCAGTCTGTCTGTCTGTCTGTCTCCCAGTCTGTCTGTCTCCCACTCTGTTCATCTCCCAGTCAGTCAGTCTCCCAGTCAGTCTCCCAGTCAGTCTCCCAGTCAGTCTCCCAGTCAGTCTCCCAGTCAGTCTCCCAGTCTGTCTGTCTCCCAGTCTGTCTGTCTGTCTCCCAGTCTGTCTGTCTCCCAGTCAGTCAGTCAGTCTGTCTGTCTGTCTGTCTCCCAGTTAGTCTCCCAGTCAGTCTCCCAGTCAGTCTCCCAGTCAGTCTGTCTGTCTGTCTGTCTGTCTGTCTCCCAGTCTCCCAGTCAGTCTCCCAGTCAGTCTCCCAGTCAGTCTCCCAGTCAGTCTCCCAGTCAGTCTCCCAGTCTGTCTGTCTCCCAGTCTGTCTGTCCCCCAGTCAGTCACTCAGTCAGTCAGTCTGTCTGTCTGTCTGTCTGTCTGTCTGTCTGTCTGTCTGTCTGTCTGTCTGTCTGTCTGTCTCCCAGTCTGTCTGTCT
>NC_048593.1:44837616-44855116 GCF_013265735.2 Oncorhynchus mykiss
GGGACCTACTTCCTATGGGCCCTGTTCAGACGGGGACCTATTCCCTATGGGCCCTGTTCAGACGGGGACCTATTCCCTATGGGCCCTGTTCAGACGGGGACCTATTCCCTATGGGCCCTGTTCAGACGGGGACCTTTTCCCAATGGGCCCTATTCAGACTGGGACCTATTCCCAATGGGCCCTGTTCAGACGGGGACCTATTCCCCATGGGACCCTGTTCAGACTGGGACCTATTCCCTATGGGCCCTGTTCAGAAGGGGACCTATTCCCCATGGGCCCTGTTCAGACGGGGACCTATTCCCTATGGGCCCTGTTCAGACGGGGACCTATTCCCTATGGGCCCTGTTCAGATGGGGACCTATTCCCTATGGGCCCTGTTCAGATGGGGACCTATTCCCTATGGGCCCTGTTCAGACTAGGACCTATTTCCAATTGGCCCTGTTCAGACGGGGACCTATTCCCTATGGGCCCTGTTCAGACGGGGACCTACTTCCTATGGGCCCTGTTCAGACGAGGACCTATTCCCTATGGGCCCTGTTCAGACGGGGACCTATTCCCTTTGGGCCCTGTTCAGACGGGGACCTATTCCCTATGGGCCCTGTTCAGACTAGGACCTATTCCCTATGGGCCCTGTTCTGACTTGGACCTATTCACAATGGGCCCTATTCAGACGGGGACCTACTTCCTATGGGCCCTGTTCGGACGGGGACCTATTCCCTATGGGCCCTGTTCAGACGGGGACCTATTCCCTATGGGCCCTGTTCAGATGGGCCCTGTTCAGACGGGGACCTATTCCCTATGGGCCCTGTTCAGACGGGGACCTATTCCCTATGGGCCTTGTTCAGACGGGGACCTATTCCCTATGTGCCCTGTTCAGACGGGGACCTATTCCCTATGGGCCCTGTTCAGACGGGGACCTATTCCCTTTGGGCCCTGTTCAGACGGGGACCTATTCCCTATGGGCCCTGTTCAGACTAGGACCTATTCCCTATGGGCCCTGTTCAGACTGGGACCTATTCACAATTGGCCCTATTCAGACGGGGACCTACTTCCTATGGGCCCTGTTCGGACGGGGACCTATTCCCTATGGGCCCTGTTCAGACGGGGACCTATTCCCTATGGGCCCTGTTCAGACGGGGACCTATTCCCTATGGGCCCTGTTCAGACGGGGACCTATTCCCTATGGGCCCTGTTCAGACGGGGACCTATTCCCTATGGGCCCTGTTCAGACGGGGACCTATTCCCTATGGGCCTTGTTCAGACGGGGACCTATTCCCTATGGGCCCTGTTCAGACGGGGACCTATTCCCTATGGGCCCTGTTCAGACTGGGACCTATTCCCAATGGGCCCTGTTCAGACTGGGACCTATTCCCTATGGGCCCTGTTCAGACGGGGACCTATTCCCTATGGGCCCTGTTCATACGGGGACCTATTCCCAATGGGCCCTGTTCAGACTGGGACCTATTACCAATGGGCCCTGTTCAGACTGGTACCTATTCCCTATGGGCCCTGTTCAGACTGGAACCTATTCCCTATGGCCCCTGTTCAGACTGGGACCTATTCCCTATAGGCCTGTTCAGACTGGGACCCATTCCCTATGGGCCCTGTTCAGACGGGGACCTATTCCCTATGGGCCCTGTTCAGACGGGGACCTATTCCCAATGGGCCCTGTTCAGACTGGGACCTATTCCCTATGGGCCCTGTTCAGATGGGGACCTATTCCCTATGGGCCCTGTTCAGACGGGGACCTATTCCCTATGGGCCCTGTTCAGACGGGGACCTATTCCCAATGGGCCCTGTTCAGACGGGGACCTATTCCCTATGGGCCCTGTTCAGATGGGGACCTATTCCCAATGGGCCCTGTTCAGACTGGGACCTATTCCTTATGGGCCCTGTTCAGATGGGGACCTGTTCCCTATGGGCCCTGTTCAGACTGGGACCTATTCCCTATGTTGTATTCAGCGCATGTGACTTCAACTTGTCATTTTGCACAATTATAACACCTTTGGGATATTAACAATATAATATGGCTGACCAGAATTTAAAAAACATGTATGGGGCCATCAAAAATTATTATAGAGTCGTGTGGGTGTGATGGTTGAGAGGAACAATTTATACAGTAGGTCTGAACGTCTAATGTTTACAGTAAATATCAATTCTTTGCTCTCCAGCTGAAGTGAAGGGAGCTAGCTAGTTAGCCAGCTAACTTTTCGCTAGCTACCGATTTAGCTAACGTTAGCTAACATCAACTAAATAGCATATATTATTAAATAGCATATCTAAAATATTTCATAGCTAGCTAGTTTGTGTGTAGAGGGAGTTTAGGGTTGTTATTAGCTAAATGTTTGTCTGGGAGTTTCATTTGTTGAGGAAGCTAGCTAGATGGCTGGCTAGTAAGCCAGTAGCTAACAACCCTAGCTAGCTAGTCAGCTACAGCTCCTCTCCACAGATAGGGTTAGTTATAAAAAAAAATCTTTGTTGTCTCTGCTGCAGGTGGCTTGTTTTCTGTTATCTTACGTTCTTCGGTCAGCCAAATAATCATGTAAACGTTGGCATATTAACTGCAGTGCAGGTTTGGGTTCAATTCCCTTTTAATTCAGTTATTTCAGGAAGTAACGTGAAGTTGTAACTCTAATACTCTCAATGCGCTTGCACGCTCCATCTTCTTGTCTGCAAATAAACTGTTGCGGATACGTCGTCAGGAAGGTGATGTCTTTAAAACACGGATCAAATTTGTTAAAATGACTAAATGACATTCACAGAATTTGTTAAAATTACTAAATGACATTCACAGAATTTGAAAAAAGCGACAACAATGAGACCAATGGAGGAACTATTTAAAACGAGTGTTTCCACATCGCATAACCACTTCAAAGATTATGCTTTTTATTTTACCTTTATTTCACCAGGCAAGTCAGTTAAGAACAAATTCTAATTTAGAACGACGGCATAGGAACGGTGGGTTAACTGCCTTGTTCAGGGACAAATCGACAGATTTTACCTTGTCAGCTCAGGGGGATTCGATCCAGCAACCTTTCAGTTACTAGTCCAACGCTCTAACCACTAGGCTACCTGCTGGTTACTGGACCAACACTCTAACCACTAGGCTACCTGCTGGTTACTAGTCCAACGCTCTAACCACTAGGCTACCTGCTGGTTACTGGACCAACGCTCTAACCACTAGGCTACCTGCTGGTTACTGGACCAACGCTCTGACCACTAGGCTACCTGCAGGTTACTGGACCAACGCTCTGACCACTAGGCTACCTGCTGGTTACTGGCCCAACACTCTAACCTCTAGACTACATGCTGGTTACTGGCCCAACGCTCTAACCACTAGACTACATGCTGGTTACTGGCCCAACACTCTAACCACTAGACTACATGCTGGTTACTGGCCCAACGCTCTAACCACTAGACTACATGCTGGTTACTGGCCCAACACTCTAACCACTAGACTACATGCTGGTTACTGGCCCAACGCTCTAACCACTAGGATACCTGCTGGTTACTGGCCCAACGCTCTAACCACTAGACTACATGCTGGTTACTGGCCCAACACTCTAACCACTAGACTACATGCTGGTTACTGGCCCAACGCTCTAACCACTAGACTACATGCTGGTTACTGGACCAACGCTCTAACCACTAGGCTACATGCTGGTTACTGGACCAACGCTCTAACCACTAGGCTACCTGCTGGTTACTGGACCAACGCTCTAACCACTAGGCTACATGCTGGTTACTGGACCAACGCTCTAACCACTAGGCTACCTGCTGGTTACTGGACCAACGCTCTAACCACTAGGCTACCTGCTGGTTACTGGACCAACACTCTAACCACTAGGCTACCTGCTGGTTACTGGACCAACGCTCTGACCACTAGGCTACCTGCAGGTTACTGGACCAACGCTCTGACCACTAGGCTACCTGCTGGTTACTGGACCAACGCTCTGACCACTAGGCTACCTGCAGGTTACTGGACCAACGCTCTGACCACTAGGCTACCTGCAGGTTACTGGACCAACGCTCTGACCACTAGGCTACCTGCTGGTTACTGGACCAACGCTCTGACCACTAGGCTACCTGCAGGTTACTGGACCAACGCTCTAACCACTAGGCTACCTGCTGCCGCTGCTGCCTCAAAGTCTCTTAGGTCACTAGTTCTGTCCATTCTAACGTTCAATCAAACAGTAACTGAATGCCTTGATGCCTGCCTGCCTGCTATATTTAGCAAACCACGGCCACGTGACTCACTGTCTGTAGGAGCGAACCATTCTCCTGAATGGGGTGGTGTACCTAATAAACTGTCCGGCGAGTGCATATTATTACATTATATGCACACTCACATACAAACACTACACTGACACTCCCACACAAAACTTACACACTCACACGCACATTACACTGACACTCCCACACAAAACTCCCACACATTCACACACACATTACACTGACACTCCCACACAAAACTCCCACACATTCACACACACATTACACTGACACTCCCACACAAAACTCCCACACATTCACACACACATTACACTGACACTCCCACACAAAACTCCCACACATTCACACACACATTACACTGACACTCCCACACAAAACTCCCACACATTCACATACACATTACACTGACACTCCCACACATTCACATACACTACATATGCACACACACACATAACACACAGAAAGTATTCAGACCCTTTAACCTTTTCCATCATTTGTTAAGTGACAGCCTTATTCTAAAATTTATTAAATACCTCTTTTTCTCATCAATCTACACACCATACCACAAAATGACAAAGTGAGATTTTTTTTTTTTTTACATTTTGCAACTTTATGAAAAATAAAAAGCAGAAATACTTTACCTTATTTACGTATGTATTCAGACCCTTTGCTATGGGACTTGCAGGTGTATCCTGTTTCCATTGATCATCCTTGAGATGTTTCTACAACTTGATTGGAGTCCACCTGTGGTAAATTCAATTGATTTGACATGATTTGGAAAGGCACACACCAGTCTATGTAAGGTCCCACAGGTGACAGCAAAAACCAAGCCATGAGGTCGAGGGAATTGTCTATAGAGCTCCGAGACAGGATTGTGTCGAGGCACAGATCTTAAATGGAAGAGGTTTGGAACAGACAACCTTAAATGGAAGAGGTTAGGAACCAACAAGACTCTTTCTAAAGATTTCTGAGCCCGGCCAAACTGAGCAATCAGGGGAGAAGGGCCTTAAACCCGATGGTCACTCTGTCAGAGCTCCAGAGCTCCTCTGTGGAGATGGGAGAACGTTCCAGAAGGACAACCATCTCTGCAGTACTCCACCAATCAGGACTTTATGGTAGAGTGGACAGACTGAAGCCTCTCCTCAGTAAAAGACACATGACAGCCCACTTGGAGTTTGAAAAAAGGCACGTAAAGGACTCAGACCATTAGAAACAAGATTCTCTGGTCTGATGAAACCAAGATTTAACTCTTTAGCCTGAATGCCAAGCATCACGTCTGGAGGAAACCTGGCATCATCCCTATGGTGAAGCATGGTGGTGGCAGCATCATGCTGTGGGGATGTTTTTGAGCGGCAGGGTCTGGGAGGTCTGGGAGAGTCAGGATCGAGGGAAAGATGAACAGAGCAAAGTACAGAGAGATACTTGATGAAAACCTACTCCAGAGCGCTCGCGACCTCAGACTGGGGTGAAAGTTCATCTTCCAACAGGACAACGACCCTAAGCACACAGCCAAGACAAAGCACGAGTGGCTTAGGAACAAATCTCTGAATGTCCTTGAGTGTCCCAGCCAGAGTCCAGACCTGAAACTGATTGAACATCTCTGGAGAGAACTGAAAATAGCTGTGCAACGATGCTCCCCATCCAACCTGACAGAGCTGGAGAGGATCTACAGAGAAGAATGGGAGTTAGAGTGTTGGGCCAGTTAACGAAAGTTTGCTGGATCGAATCCCAGAGCTGACAAGGTAAAAATCTGTCGTTCTGCCCCTGAACAAGGCAGTTAACCCAATGTTCCCCGGTAGGCCGTCATTGTAAATAAGAATTTGTTCTTAACTGACTTGCCCTACTGGTACTTCATGTACAACTGACTTGCCCTACTGGTACTTCCTGTACAAAGGTTAAGTTAAAAAAATATTTTTAAAAATACAGGTGTGCCAAGCTTCATACCCAAGAAGACGTGAGGCTGTAATCGCTGCCAAAGGTACTTCAACAAAGTCTTGAGTAAAGGGTCTGAATACTGATGTAAATGTGATATTTCCATTTGATATTTTTTTAAAGATCTGCAAATATTTCTAAAAACCTATTTTTGCTTTGTCATTATGGAATATTGTGTGTAGATTGATAAGGGGGAAACAACATTTAATCCATTTTAGAATAAGGCTGTAACGTAACAACATGTGGAACAAATCAATGGGTATAAAAACCTTCAGAACACTGCTGGAGTACCTCATACACATTGATCTGGTACTTCCTGTATATTCCTCTACACATTGATCTGGTACTTCCTGTATATACCTCTACACATTGATCTGGTACTTCCTGTATATACCTCTACACATTGATCTGGTACTTCCTGTATATTCCTCTACACATTGATCTGGTATGTCCTGTATATAGCTCCACATTGATATGGTACTTCCTGTATATACCTCTACACATTGATCTGGTACTGGTACTCCCTGTATATAGCTCCGCATTGATCTGTTACTTCCTGTATATAGCTCCACATTGATCTGGTACTGGTACTTCCTGTATATAGCTCCACATTGATCTGGTACTGGTACTCCCTGTATATAGCTCCACATTGATCTGGTACTTCCTGTATATAGCTCCACATTGATCTGGTACTTCCTGTATATAGCTCCACATTGATCTGGTACGTCCTGTATATAGCTCCACATTGATCTGGTACTTCCTGTATATAACTCCACATTGATCTGTTACTTCCTGTATATAGCTCCACATTGATCTGGTACTGGTACTCCCTGTATATAGCTCCGCATTGATCTGGTACGTCCTGTATTTAGCTCCACATTGATCTGGTACGTCCTGTATTTAGCTCCACATTGATCTGGTACTTCCTGTATATAGCTCCACATTGATCTGGTACTTCCTGTATATAGCTCCACATTGATCTTGTACTTCCTGTATATAGCTCCACATTGATCTGGTACTTCCGGTATATAGCTCCACATTGATCTGATACTTCCGGTATATAGCTCCACATTGATCTTGTACTTCCTGTATATAGCTCCACATTGATCTGGTACTTCCTGTATATAGCTCCACATTGATCTGGTACTTCCTGTATATAGCTCCACATTGATCTGGTACTTCCTGTATATAGCTCCACATTGATCTGGTACTTCCTGTATATAGCTCCACATTGATCTGGTACTTCCTGTATATAGCTCCATTCTTGTGTATTTTATTCCTTGTGTTAATATATATATATATATATTTTTTTTACTCTGCATTGTTGGGAAGGGCTCTCAAGCGTTTCACATTCAACCCATTGTGTTCGGCTCATGTGACAAATGCAATATGATTTGATTCAGGCAGCTGTATGATAACCAGCCAACCCCGTGCGAGAGCAATTACCAGCAGAGAGGAGTCCTTATTTCTAACTGGGCTTTCTAGCTACGTGAATCACATTTCTCTACTCCACTTATATGACAACAAAAGGATTCGTGTTTTTTTATTTTTTTTATTCATGTTTAGTTCATTGCCTCCTGTTGACCTTGATTTTACATTCGTATGTGTTTAGTGACATCTTGTGCTTGGTGAACTTTGACTTAAGTCGTTTAACCCTTGTGTTTTTCTACTCAGACTGTTTAATGTTGCTGGAGAGAACGCTATAATAATAAATAATAAATAAACGGAATTATACATTTTCTTCTTGTTTTGTTTGATTTCAGGATAAACTATTAGATTGTGATTTGTGAAACAGTTTTTCTACCTGCCTCCCCTCCACTCTAACCACTAGGCTACCCTGCCGCCCCTCCACTCTAACCACTAGGCTACCCTGCCGCCCCTCCACTCAAACCACTAGGCTACCCTGCCGCCCCTCCACTCAAACCACTAGGCTACCCTGCCGCCCCTCCACTCTAACCACTAGGCTACGCTGCCGCCCCTCCACTCTAACCACTAGACTACCTGCCGCACCTCCACTCTAACCACTAGGCTACCTGCCGCCCCTACACTCTAACCACCAGGCTACCTGCCGCCCCTCCACTCTAACCACTAGGTTACCTGCCGCCCCCCCACTCTAACCACTAGGCTACCTGCCTCCCCTCCACTCTAACCACTAGGCTACCCTGCCGCCCCTCCACTCTAACCACTAGGCTACCTGCCGCCCCTACACTCAAACCACTAGGCTACCCTGCCGCCCCTCCACTCTAACCACTAGGCTACCCTGCCGCCCCTCCACTCTAACCACTAGGCTACCTGCCGCCCCTCCACTCTAACCACTAGGCTACCCTGCCGCCCCTCCACTCTAACCACTAGGCTACCCTGCCGCCCCTCCACTCTAACCACTAGGCTACCCTGCCGCCCCCCCACTCTAACCACTAGGCTACCTGCCTCCCCTCCACTCTAACCACTAGGCTACCCTGCCGCCCCTCCACTCTAACCACTAGGCTACCCTGCCGCCCCTCCACTCAAACCACTAGGCTACCCTGCCGCCCCTCCACTCTAACCACTAGGCTACCCTGCCGCCCCTCCACTCTAACCACTAGGCTACCTGCCGCCCCTCCACTCTAACCACTAGGCTACCCTGCCGCCCCTCCACTCTAACCACTAGGCTACCCTGCCGCCCCTCCACTCTAACCACTAGGCTACCCTGCCGCCCCCCCACTCTAACCACTAGGCTACCTGCCTCCCCTCCACTCTAACCACTAGGCTACCCTGCCGCCCCTCCACTCTAACCACTAGGCTACCCTGCCGCCCCTCCACTCAAACCACTAGGCTACCCTGCCGCCCCTCCACTCAAACCACTAGGCTACCCTGCCGCCCCTCCACTCTAACCACTAGGCTACCTGCCGCCCCTCCACTCAAACCACTAGGCTACCCTGCCACCCCTCCACTCTAACCACTAGGCTACCCTGCCGCCCCTCCACTCTAACCACTAGGCTACCTGCCTCCCCTCCACTCTAACCACTAGGCTACCCTGCCGCCCCTCCACTCTAACCACTAGGCTACCTGCCGCACCTCCACTCTAACCACTAGGCTACCCTGCCGCCCCTCCACTCTAACCACTAGGCTACCTGCCGCCCCTACACTCAAACCACTAGGCTACCCTGCCGCCCCTCCACTCTAACCACTAGGCTACCCTGCCGCCCCTCCACTCTAACCACTAGGCTACCTGCCGCCCCTCCACTCTAACCACTAGGCTACCCTGCCGCCCCTCCACTCTAACCACTAGGCTACCCTGCCGCCCCTCCACTCTAACCACTAGGCTACCTGCCGCCCCTCCACTCTAACCACTAGGCTACCCTGCCGCACCTACACTCTAACCACTAGGCTACCCTGCCGCCCCTCCACTCTAACCACTAGGCTACCCTGCCGCCCCTCCACTCTAACCACTAGGCTACCTGCCGCCCCTACACTCTAACCACTAGGCTACCCTGCCACCCCTCCACTCTAACCATTAGGCTACCTGCCGCCCCTCCACTCTAACCACTAGTTAATGACGGAGAAGGAAGAAGCGGGAGACAGAGAGACTGGGACTGAGAGAGAGACAGAGAGAGAGACAGAGAGAGAGAGAGAGAGAGAGAGAGAGAGAGAGAGACAGAGAGAGACACAGAGAGAGACAGAGAGAGAGACAGAGAGAGAGACAGAAAGAGAGACAGAGAGAGAGAGAGAGAGAGAGACAGAGAGAGAGACAGAGAGAGCGACAGAGAGAGAGACAGAGAGAGAGCGAGAGACAGAGAGAGACAGAGAGAGAGATTCCCAAACCCTGCCGCCCCTCCACTCTAACCACTAGGCTACCTGACGCCCCTCCACTCTAACCACTAGGCTACCTGCCGCCTCTACACTCTGACCACTAGTTAATGACGGAGAAGGAAGAAGCGGGAGACAGAGAGACTGGGACTGAGAGAGAGACAGAGAGAGAGACAGAGAGAGAGACAGAGAGAGAGAGAGAGAGAGAGAGAGACAGAGAGAGCGACAGAGAGAGAGACAGAGAGAGAGCGAGAGACAGAGAGAGACAGAGAGAGAGATTCCCAAACCCTGCCGCCCCTCCACTCTAACCACTAGGCTACCTGCCGCCCCTCCACTCTAACCACTAGGCTACCTGCCGCCTCTACACTCTGACCACTAGGCTACCCTGCCGCCTCTACACTCTGACCACTAGGCTACCTGCCGCCCCTCCACTCTAACCACTAGGCTACCTGCCGCCTCTACACTCTAACCACTAGGCTACCTGCCGCCCCTCCACTCTAACCACTAGGCTACCCTGCCGCCCCTCCACTCTAACCACTAGGCTACCTGCCGCCCCTCCACTCTAACCACTAGGCTACCTGCCGCCCCTCCACTCTAACCACTAGGCTACCCTGCCGCCCCTCCACTCTAACCACTAGGCTACCCTGCCGCCCCTCCACTCTAACCACTAGGCTACCCTGCCGCCCCTCCACTCTAACCACTAGGCTACCCTGCCGCCCCTCCACTCTAACCACTAGGCTACCCTGCCGCCCCTCCACTCTAACCACTAGGCTACCTGCCGCCCCTCCACTCTAACCACTAGGCTACCCTGCCGCCCCTCCACTCTAACCACTAGGCTACCTGCCACCCCTCCACTCTAACCACTAGGCTACCCTGCCGCCCCTCCACTCTAACCACTAGGCTACCCTGCCGCCCCTCCACTCTAACCACTAGGCTACCTGCCGCCCCTCCACTCTAACCACTAGGCTACCCTGCCGCCCCTCCACTCTAACCACTAGGCTACCCTGCCGCCCCTCCACTCTAACCACTAGGCTACCCTGCCGCCCCTCCACTCTAACCACTAGGCTACCCTGCCGCCCCTCCACTCTAACCACTAGGCTACCCTGCCGCCCCTCCACTCTAACCACTAGGCTACCCTGCCGCCCCTCCACTCTAACCACTAGGCTACCTGCCGCCCCTCCACTCTAACCACTAGGCTACCCTGCCGCCCCTCCACTCTAACCACTAGGCTACCTGCCTCCCCTCCACTCTAACCACTAGGCTACCCTGCCGCCCCTCCACTCTAACCACTAGGCTACCCTGCCGCCCCTCCACTCTAACCACTAGGCTACCCTGCCGCCCCTCCACTCTAACCACTAGGCTACCCTGCCGCCCCTCCACTCTAACCACTAGGCTACCTGCCGCCCCTCCACTCTAACCACTAGGCTACCCTGCCGCCCCTCCACTCTAACCACTAGGCTACCTGCCTCCCCTCCACTCTAACCACTAGGCTACCTGCCTCCCCTCCACTCTAACCACTAGGCTACCTGCCGCCCCTCCACTCTAACCACTAGGCTACCCTGCCGCCACTCCACTCTAACCACTAGGCTACCTGCCTCCCCTCCACTCTAACCACTAGGCTACCCTGCCGCCCCTCCACTCTAACCACTAGGCTACCCTGCCGCCCCTCCACTCTAACCACTAGGCTACCCTGCCGCCCCTCCACTCTAACCACTAGGCTACCTGCCGCCCCTCCACTCTAACCACTAGGCTACCCTGCCGCCCCTCCACTCTAACCACTAGGCTACCCTGCCGCCCCTCCACTCTAACCACTAGGCTACCTGCCTCCCCTCCACTCTAACCACTAGGCTACCTGCCGCCCCTCCACTCTAACCACTAGGCTACCTGCCGCCCCTCCACTCTAACCACTAGGCTACCCTGCCGCCCCTCCACTCTAACCACTAGGCTACCCTGCCGCCCCTCCACTCTAACCACTAGGCTACCTGCCTCCCCTCCACTCTAACCACTAGGCTACCTGCCGCCCCTCCACTCTAACCACTAGGCTACCCTGCCGCCCCTCCACTCTAACCACTAGGCTACCCTGCCGCCCCTCCACTCTAACCACTAGGCTACCCTGCCGCCCCTCCACTCTAACCACTAGGCTACCCTGCCGCCCCTCCACTCTAACCACTAGGCTACCCTGCCACCCCTCCACTCTAACCACTAGGCTACCCTGCCGCCCCTCCACTCTAACCACTAGGCTACCTGCCGCCCCTCCACTCTAACCACTAGACTACCTGCCACCCCTCCACTCTAACCACTAGGCTACCTGCCGCCCCTCCACTCTAACCACTAGGCTACCCTGCCGCCCCTCCACTCTAACCACTAGACTACCTGCCACCCCTCCACTCTAACCACTAGGCTACCTGCCGCCCCTCCACTCTAACCACTAGGCTACCCTGCCGCCCCTCCACTCTAACCACTAGGCTACCCTGCCGCCCCTCCACTCTAACCACTAGGCTACCCTGCCGCCCCTCCACTCTAACCACTAGGCTACCTGCCGCCCCTCCACTCTAACCACTAGGCTACCTGCCGCCCCTCCACTCTAACCACTAGGCTACCCTGCCGCCCCTCCACTCTAACCACTAGGCTACCCTGCCGCCCCTCCACTCTAACCACTAGGCTACCCTGCCGCCCCTCCACTCTAACCACTAGGCTACCCTGCCGCCCCTCCACTCTAACCACTAGGCTACCCTGCCGCCCCTCCACTCTAACCACTAGGCTACCTGCCGCCCCTCCACTCTAACCACTAGGCTACCTGCCGCCCCTCCACTCTAACCACTAGGCTACCTGCCGCCCCTCCACTCTAACCACTAGGCTACCCTGCCGCCCCTCCACTCTAACCACTAGGCTACCCTGCCGCCCCTCCACTCTAACCACTAGGCTACCCTGCCGCCCCTCCACTCTAACCACTAGGCTACCCTGCCGCCCCTCCACTCTAACCACTAGGCTACCCTGCCACCCCTCCACTCTAACCACTAGGCTACCCTGCCGCCCCTCCACTCTAACCACTAGGCTACCTGCCGCCCCTCCACTCTAACCACTAGACTACCTGCCACCCCTCCACTCTAACCACTAGGCTACCTGCCGCCCCTCCACTCTAACCACTAGGCTACCCTGCCGCCCCTCCACTCTAACCACTAGGCTACCCTGCCGCCCCTCCACTCTAACCACTAGGCTACCCTGCCGCCCCTCCACTCTAACCACTAGGCTACCCTGCCGCCCCTCCACTCTAACCACTAGGCTACCCTGCCGCCCCTCCACTCTAACCACTAGGCTACCCTGCCGCCCCTCCACTCTAACCACTAGGCTACCCTGCCGCCCCTCCACTCTAACCACTAGGCTACCCTGCCGCCCCTCCACTCTAACCACTAGGCTACCCTGCCGCCCCTCCACTCTAACCACTAGACTACCTGCCGCCCCTCCACTCTAACCACTAGGCTACCCTGCCGCCCCTCCACTCTAACCACTAGACTACCTGCCGCCCCTCCACTCTAACCACTAGGCTACCTGCCTCCCCTCCACTCTAACCACTAGGCTACCCTGCCGCCCCTCCACTCTAACCACTAGGCTACCTGCCGCCCCTCCACTCTAACCACTAGGCTACCCTGCCGCCCCTCCACTCTAACCACTAGGCTACCCTGCCGCCCCTCCACTCTAACCACTAGGCTACCCTGCCGCCCCTCCACTCTAACCACTAGGCTACCCTGCCGCCCCTCCACTCTAACCACTAGGCTACCCTGCCGCCCCTCCACTCTAACCACTAGGCTACCCTGCCGCCCCTCCACTCTAACCACTAGGCTACCCTGCCGCCCCTCCACTCTAACCACTAGGCTACCCTGCCGCCCCTCCACTCTAACCACTAGGCTACCCTGCCGCCCCTCCACTCTAACCACTAGACTACCTGCCGCCCCTCCACTCTAACCACTAGGCTACCCTGCCGCCCCTCCACTCTAACCACTAGGCTACCTGCCACCCCTCCACTCTAACCACTAGGCTACCTGCCGCCCCTCAACTCTAACCACTAGGCTACCCTGCCGCCCCTCCACTCTAACCACTAGGCTACCCTGCCGCCCCTCCACTCTAACCACTAGGCTACCCTGCCGCCCCTCCACTCTAACCACTAGGCTACCCTGCCGCCCCTCCACTCTAACCACTAGACTACCTGCCGCCCCTCCACTCTAACCACTAGGCTACCTGCCTCCCCTCCACTCTAACCACTAGGCTACCCTGCCGCCCCTCCACTCTAACCACTAGGCTACCCTGCCGCCCCTCCACTCTAACCACTAGGCTACCCTGCCGCCCCTCCACTCTAACCACTAGGCTACCCTGCCGCCCCTCCACTCTAACCACTAGGCTACCCTGCCGCCCCTCCACTCTAACCACTAGGCTACCCTGCCGCCCCTCCACTCTAACCACTAGGCTACCTGCCGCCCCTCCACTCTAACCACTAGACTACCTGCCACCCCTCCACTCTAACCACTAGGCTACCTGCCGCCCCTCCACTCTAACCACTAGGCTACCCTGCCGCCCCTCCACTCTAACCACTAGGCTACCCTGCCGCCCCTCCACTCTAACCACTAGGCTACCCTGCCGCCCCTCCACTCTAACCACTAGGCTACCCTGCCGCCCCTCCACTCTAACCACTAGGCTACCCTGCCGCCCCTCCACTCTAACCACTAGGCTACCCTGCCGCCCCTCCACTCTAACCACTAGGCTACCCTGCCGCCCCTCCACTCTAACCACTAGACTACCTGCCGCCCCTCCACTCTAACCACTAGGCTACCCTGCCGCCCCTCCACTCTAACCACTAGGCTACCTGTCGCCCCTCCACTCTAACCACTAGGCTACCCTGCCGCCCCTCAACTCTAACCACTAGGCTACCTGCCACCCCTCCACTCTAACCACTAGGCTACCTGCCGCCCCTCCACTCTAACCACTAGACTACCTGCCGCCCCTCCACTCAAACCACTAGACTACCTGCCGCCCCTCCACTCTAACCACTAGACTACCTGCCACCCCTCCACTCTAACCACTAGACTACCTGCTGCCTCTACACTCTAACCACTAGACTACCAGCCCCCCCTCCACTCTAACCACTAGGCTACCCTGCCGCCCCTCCACTCTAACCACTAGGCTACCCTGCCGCCCCTCCACTCTAACCACTAGGCTACCTGCCGCCCCTCCACTCTAACCACTAGGCTACCCTGCCGCCCCTCCACTCTAACCACTAGGCTACCCTGCCGCCCCTCCACTCTAACCACTAGGCTACCCTGCCGCCCCTCCACTCTAACCACTAGACTACCTGCCGCCCCTCCACTCTAACCACTAGGCTACCCTGCCGCCCCTCCACTCTAACCACTAGGCTACCTGCCACCCCTCCACTCTAACCACTAGGCTACCTGCCGCCCCTCAACTCTAACCACTAGGCTACCCTGCCGCCCCTCCACTCTAACCACTAGGCTACCCTGCCGCCCCTCCACTCTAACCACTAGGCTACCCTGCCGCCCCTCCACTCTAACCACTAGGCTACCCTGCCGCCCCTCCACTCTAACCACTAGACTACCTGCCGCCCCTCCACTCTAACCACTAGGCTACCCTGCCGCCCCTCCACTCTAACCACTAGGCTACCTGCCGCCCCTCCACTCTAACCACTAGGCTACCCTGCCGCCTCTCAACTCTAACCACTAGGCTACCTGCCACCCCTCCACTCTAACCACTAGGCTACCTGCCGCCCCTCCACTCTAACCACTAGACTACCTGCCGCCCCTCCACTCAAACCACTAGACTACCTGCCGCCCCTCCACTCTAACCACTAGACTACCTGCCACCCCTCCACTCTAACCACTAGGCTACCTGCCGCCTCTACACTCTAACCACTAGACTACCTGCCGCCCCTACACTCTAACCACTAGACTACCTGCCGCCCCTCCACTCTAACCACTAGACTACCTGCCGCCCCTCCACTCTAACCACTAGGCTACCCTGCCGCCCCTCCACTCTAACCACTAGGCTACCTGCCGCCCCTCCACTCTAACCACTAGGCTACCCTGCCGCCCCTCAACTCTAACCACTAGGCTACCTGCCTCCCCTCCACTCTAACCACTAGGCTACCCTGCCGCCCCTCCACTCTAACCACTAGACTACCTGCCTCCCCTCCACTCTAACCACTAGACTACCTGCCTCCCCTCCACTCTAACCACTAGGCTACCCTGCCGCCCCTCCACTCTAACCACTAGACTACCTGCCTCCCCTCCACTCTAACCACTAGGCTACCTGCCGCCCCTCCACTCTAACCACTAGGCTACCTGCCGCCCCTCCACTCTAACCACTAGACTACCTGCCTCCCCTCCACTCTAACCACTAGGCTACCCTGCCGCCCCTCCACTCTAACCACTAGGCTACCTGCCGCCCCTCCACTCTAACCACTAGGCTACCCTGCCGCCCCTCAACTCTAACCACTAGGCTACCTGCCGCCCCTCCACTCTAACCACTAGGCTACCCTGCCGCCCCTCCACTCTAACCACTAGGCTACCTGCCGCCCCTCCACTCTAACCACTAGGCTACCCTGCCGCCCCTCAACTCTAACCACTAGGCTACCTGCCTCCCCTCCACTCTAACCACTAGGCTACCCTGCCGCCCCTCCACTCTAACCACTAGACTACCTGCCTCCCCTCCACTCTAACCACTAGACTACCTGCCTCCCCTCCACTCTAACCACTAGGCTACCCTGCCGCCCCTCCACTCTAACCACTAGACTACCTGCCTCCCCTCCACTCTAACCACTAGGCTACCTGCCGCCCCTCCACTCTAACCACTAGGCTACCTGCCGCCCCTCCACTCTAACCACTAGACTACCTGCCTCCCCTCCACTCTAACCACTAGACTACCTGCCTCCCCTCCACTCTAACCACTAGACTACCTGCCGCCTCTACACTCTAACCACTAGGCTACCTGCTGCCTCTACACTCTAACCACTAGGCTACCTGCCGCCCCTCCACTCTAACCACTAGGCTACCCTGCCGCCCCTCCACTCTAACCACTAGGCTAGATCTGCATCAAGTGGAGCCTAGGACTTAATGTTGTCATTTGTTTGACAGATTTGACATGACATTAACTAAAATTAATCAAAGCCCCTGGTCTGTAACTCAGAAGGTCTCGGTTCCACTGTTACATTTTTCTAACAGGTTTTTATTTGTATTTTTTAAAGATAATATAATAATAATTATAATTTCTAAATCCAACTATTCAATAAGGGATCAAATGCTTTACTTTTGAGACGAGTGACGGGATGTGTATCATGGTTCAATACACGGTGTAGACCAGAGGGGGGGGGGGTCAATACACAGTGTAGAGACCAGAGGGGGGGGGGGTCAATACACAGTGTAGAGACCAGAGGGGGGGGGGGGGGGGGGGGGGTCAATACACGGTGTAGAGACCAGAGGGGGGGGGGGTCAATACACAGTGTAGAGACCAGAGGGGGGGGGGGGTCAATACACGGTGTAGAGAC
>NC_048593.1:44857616-44960116 GCF_013265735.2 Oncorhynchus mykiss
AGATATATAACATAATCTAATAAATATAATATATAATGGTGCTCTGATCTCCCGGCTTGGCGTCAGGCTGGTGAAGTGTTGAACTATTGAATTGTCACAGCTGTGACTGAACATCTCGTCCATCAGCATCACTACTGTGAAAGAGTACTTGTCCTAAATGGCACCCTATTAGTATAGTGCACTACTTTAGACCAGAGGCCTATGGTACCCTATTCCCTATATATAGAGCACTACTTTAGACCAGAGGCCTATGGCACCCTATTCCCTATATATAGTGCACTACTTTAGACCAGAGGCCTATGGCACCCTATTCCCTATCTAGTGCACTACTTTAGACCAGAGCCCTATGGCACCCTATTCCCTATATATAGTGCACTACTTTAGACCAGAGCCCCATGGCACCCTATTCCCTATCTAGTGCACTACTTTAGACCAGAGGCCTATGGCACCCTATTCCCTATATAGTGCACTACTTTAGACCAGAGCCCTATGGCACCCTATTCCCTATATAGTCCACTACTTTAGACCAGAGCCCTATGGCACCCTATTCCCTATATAGTCCACTACTTTAGACCAGAGCCCTATGGCACCCTATTCCCTATATAGTCCACTACTTTAGACCAGAGCCCTATGGCACCCTATTCCCTATATAGTGCACTACTTTAGACCAGAGCCCCATGGCACCCTATTCCCTATATAGTGCACTATTATTGGGACCCGAGTCCGTAAAAGTAAAAGGGTGCCATTTGGGAAAAACACTCAAATACTAATTTCCCTTTTACTCAGGTCTTTAAAGAGCGAGTCAGATGGTCAGACAGGTGTCGGGTGGGGAGGTGGCTCAGGTGTGGGGTAGGGAGGTGGCTCAGGTGTGGGGTGGGGAGGTGGCTCAGGTGTGGGGTAGGGAGGTGGCTCAGGTGTGGGGTGGGGAGGTGGCTCAGGTGTGGGGTAGGGAGGTGGCCAAAACAGTTCCGTGTGGAACACACAGACACAGAAAATAACCAACCAAAACAGTTCCGTGTGGAACACACAGACACAGAAAATAACCAACCGAAACAGTTCCGTGTGGAACACAGACACAGAAAATAACCAACCAAAACAGTTCCATGTGGAACACACAGACACAGAAAATAACCAACGGAAACAGTTCCGTGTGGAACACAGACACAGAAAATAACCAACCAAAACAGTTCTGTGTGGAACACACAGACACAGAAAATAACCAACCAAAACAGTTCCATGTGGAACACACAGACACAGAAAATAACCAACCAAAACAGTTCTGTGTGGAACACACAGACACAGAAAATAACCAACCGAAACAGTTCCGTGTGGAACACAGACACAGAAAATAACCAACCGAAACAGTTCCATGTGGAACACACAGACACAGAAAATAACCAACCAAAACAGTTCTGTGTGGAACACACAGACACAGAAAATAACCAACCGAAACAGTTCTGTGTGGAACACAGACACAGAAAATAACCAACCGAAACAGTTCCATGTGGAACACACAGACACAGAAAATAACCAACCGAAACAGTTCCGTGTGGAACACAGACACAGAAAATAACCAACCGAAACAGTTCCATGTGGAACACAGACACAGAAAATAACCAACCGAAACAGTTCCGTGTGGAACACACAGACACAGAAAATAACCAACCAAAACAGTTCCGTGTGGAACACAGACACAGAAAATAACCAACCGAAACAGTTCCGTGTGGAACACACAGACACAGAAAATAACCAACCAAAACAGTTCCATGTGGAACACACAGACACAGAAAATAACCAACCAAAACAGTTCTGTGTGGAACACACAGACACAGAAAATAACCAACAGAAACAGTTCCATGTGGAACACACAGACACAGAAAATAACCAACCAAAACAGTTCTGTGTGGAACACACAGACACAGAAAATAACCAACCAAAACAGTTCTGTGTGGAACACACAGACACAGAAAATAACCAACCGAAACAGTTCTGTGTGGAACACACAGACACAGAAAATAACCAACCGAAACAGTTCCATGTGGAACACACAGACACAGAAAATAACCAACCGAAACAGTTCCGTGTGGAACACACAGACACAGAAAATAACCAACCAAAACAGTTCTGTGTGGAACACACAGACACAGAAAATAACCAACCGAAACAGTTCCATGTGGAACACACAGACACAGAAAATAACCAACCAAAACAGTTCTGTGTGGAACACAGACACAGAAAATAACCAACCGAAACAGTTCCATGTGGAACACACAGACACAGAAAATAACCAACCAAAACAGTTCTGTGTGGAACACAGACACAGAAAATAACCAACCGAAACAGTTCCATGTGGAACACACAGACACAGAAAATAACCAACCAAAACAGTTCTGTGTGGAACACAGACACAGAAAATAACCAACCGAAACAGTTCCGTGTGGAACACACAGACACAGAAAATAACCAACCAAAACAGTTCCGTGTGGAACACACAGACACAGAAAATAACCAACCGAAACAGTTCTGTGTGGAACACAGACACAGAAAATAACCAACCAAAACAGTTCTGTGTGGAACACACAGACACAGAAAATAACCAACCAAAACAGTTCCATGTGGAACACACAGACACAGAAAATAACCAACCAAAACAGTTCTGTGTGGAACACAGACACAGAAAATAACCAACCGAAACAGTTCCATGTGGAACACAGACACAGAAAATAAGTATGATTCTCAATCAGAGAGAACTAACGACACCTGCCTCTGATTGAGAACCATGCCAGGCCAAACGCAAAAACACAACATAGAAAATGGAACATAGACAAACCCACCCAACTCACGCCCTGCCCATACTAAAACAAAGATCAATCAAAGGAACTAAGGTCAAAACGTGACACTCTGGGATATGTCTAGTGTCCCACCTGGGCATAAACCAGGGAAAATGCAGAGCGCCAAATTCAAATAAATTACTATAAAAATCTAACTTTCATTAAATCACACATGTAAGATAGCAAATTAAAGCTACGCTTGTTGTGAATCCAGCCAACATGTCAGATTTCAAAAAGGCTTTTCGGCAAAAGCAAACGATGCTATTATCTGATGACAGCACCTCCGTAAACAAAGAGAGAAACCATTTTTCAACCCTGCAGGCGCGACACAAAACACAGAAATAAAATATCATTAATGTCTTACCTTTGACGAGCTTCTTTTGTTGGCACTCCAATATGTCCCATAAACATCACTAATGGTCCTTTTGTTCGATTAATTCCGTCGATATATATCCAAAATGTCCTTTTATTTGGCGCGTTTGATCCAGAAAAGTCCTGGACCTGACTTTTGTAAATGGATAGGGGTCCTTTATCCCAATCCTAAAGCAACAGTACATATGAATGGAATTATGTCTCCTTTTTTGGGGAGTCTTTCTAGAGGCACAAGGCAGGGTTGCCCCCTCTCCCCTCTCCTGTTTACTATAGTTTTAGAGCCTCTCAGATCCAGAAAGTAAGGAAAAGAACACAAGCTGCTTACAGTATACAGATGACGTTCTGATCTCTGATCCTCTTCAGTCCTCAACCACCATTACTTACTTGTATTGAATCATATTCTAGTTTTTCAGGCTACAAAATGTATTGGAATAAGTCGTATATATATTTATATTTTTGTCCTATATTACTCTGGAAGCATTTCGGTTCCTACAGGGATGAAATATTGGGGTATTAATTTGAGTTCAAATTTGGAGGAAGTGACATTTTGAGCCACTTCTAGTCAAGATTAAGACCAATTTAGAAAATGTGACATTTTCTTTATGGTGGGGGGGGGGGTCAACGTGATTAAAACGGTTGTGGTCCCACAATTTAATTACAGTGCCTTGCGAAAGTATTCGGCCCCCTTGAACTTTGCGACCTTTTGCCACATTTCAGGCTTCAAACATAAAGATATAAAACTGTATTTTTTGTGAAGAATCAACAACAAGTGGGACACAATCATGAAGTGGAACGACATTTATTGGATATTTCAAACTTTTTTAACAAATCAAAAACTGAAAAATTGGGTGTGCAAAATTATTCAGCCCCTTTACTTTCAGTGCAGCAACCTCTCTCCAGAAGTTCAGTGAGGATCTCTGAATGATCCAATGTTGACCTAAATGACTAATGATGATAAATACAATCCACCTGTGTGTAATCAAGTCTCCGTATAAATGCACCTGCACTGTGATAGTCTCAGAGGTCCGTTAAAAGCGCAGAGAGCATCATGAAGAACAAGGAACACACCAGGCAGGTCCGAGATACTGTTGTGAAGAAGTTTAAAGCCGGATTTGGATACAAAAGGATTTCCCAAGCTTTAAACATCCCAAGGAGCACTGTGCAAGCGATAATATTGAAATGGAAGTAGTATCAGACCACTGCTAATCTACCAAGACCTGGCCGTCCCTCTAAAATTTCAGCTCATACAAGGAGAATACTGATCAGAGATGCAGCCAAGAGGCCCATGATCACTCTGGATGAACTGCAGAGATCTACAGCTGAGGTGGGAGACTCTGTCCATAGGACAACAATCAGTCGTATATTGCACAAATCTGGCCTTTATGGAAGAGTGGCAAGAAGAAAGCCATTTCTTAAAGATATCCATAAAAAGTGTTGTTTAAAGTTTGCCACAAGCCACCTGGGAGACACACCAAACATGTGGAAGAAGGTGCTCTGGTCAGATGAAACCAAAATTGAACTTTTTGGCAACAATGCAAAACGTTATGTTCGGCGTAAAAGCAACACAGCTGAACACACCATCCCCACTGTCAAACATGGTGGTGGCAGCATCATGGTTTGGGCCTGCTTTTCTTCAGCAGGGACAGGGAAGATGGTTAAAATTGATGGGAAGATGGATGGAGCCAAATACAGGACCATTCTGGAAGAAAACCTGATGGAGTCTGCAAAAGACCTGAGACTGGGACGGAGATTTGTCTTCCAACAAGACAATGATCCAAAACATAAATCTAAATCTACAATGGAATGGTTCAAAAATAAACATAACCAGGTGTTAGAATGACCAAGTCAAAGTCCAGACCTGAATCCAATCGAGAATCTGTGGAAAGAATTGAAAACTGCTGTTCACAAATGCTCTCCATCCAACCTCACTGAGCTCGAGCTGTTTTGCAAGGAGGAATGGGAAAAAAATTCAGTCTCTCGATGTGCAAAACTGATAGAGACATACCCCAAGCGACTTACAGCTGTAATCGCAGCAAAAGGTGGCGCAACAAAGTATTAACTTAAGGGGGCTGAATAATTTTGCACGCCCAATTTTTCAGTTTTTGATTTGTTAAAAAAGTTTGAAATATCCAATAAATGTCGTTCCACTTCATGATTGTGTCTCACTTGTTTTTGATTCTTCACAAAAAAATACAGTTTTATATCTTTACGTTTGAAGCCTGAAATGTGGCAAAAGGTCGCAAAGTTCAAGGGGGCCGAATACTTTTGCAAGGCACTGTAAATTATTTTATTTGAATGCTTTTCTTGTTTTTGTGAAAATGTTGCCTGCTGAATGCTAGGCTTAATGCTATGCTAGGCTATCAATACTCTTACACAAATGCTTGTGTAGCTATGGTTGAAAAAGCATATTTTGAAAATCTGAGATGACAGTGTTGTTAACAAAAGGCTAAGCTTGTGTTTGAACATATTTCTTTCATTTCATTTGCGATTTTCATGAATAGTTAACCTTGCGTTATGGTAATGAGCTTGAGGCTATAATTACGCTCCCGGATACGGGATTGCTCGTCGCAACATTATGACAAAAATAACTAAATACTTTTTGTTAGGACAGGAAAATAAACAGGATAATTATGAATAAGATGTGCTTACCAAGGGATGTAAGAGGCAATTTATCATTTGAAATAGATTGTCAGATCATGGAGATATGATCTGTAAAACATATTCAGTCCATTTTTTTTTTTTTTTTTTCGGTTTCTCCTTCAACAAAAAAAAAATGAATTATTAGCCTGTTAGCCACAATGTAGTTAGTTAGCCTTCCCAAAATGTTTAGGTTGTAAAAGATAGCAGAGAAAACTAGTGAGTATCTCATGAACAATTTAGGTTCCGGAGTTCTCAGCAGATGTGCCAACATATGGAGTCAGAGATTCTCAGTTATTTCCTCCTCTTTGTCCAGGTGGGAGAAGGACAGTGTAAAGTGCTATCGTGATTGCATCATCTGTGGATCTGTTGGGGCGGTAAGTGAATTGGAGTGGGTCCAGGGTATTTATACTGAACAGAGGAGATGCAAACAACATACACTCATTATAATTAGACAGAGAAAGAAGGAGAGAGTAAGGGCGGGAAGATGTAGGGAGGTGAGGGAGGGACGAAGAGGGAGAGAGAGAGAGAGAGAGAGACAAAGAGAGAGATAGAGAGAGAGATTGTGACTAACAGAGAGAGAGAGAGAGAGTGAGAGAGAAAGAGAGAGAGATAGAGAGAGAGATTGTGACTAACAGAGAGAGAGAGAGAGAGATTGTGACTAACAGAGAGAGAGAGAGAGAGAGAGAGATTGTGACTAACAGAGAGAGAAAGAGAGAGAGGGAGAGAGAGATTGTGACTAACAGAGAGAGAGAGAGAGTGATTGTGACTAACACAGAGAGAGAGAGAGAGAGAGAGAGAGAGAGAGATTGTGACTAACAGAGAGAGAGAGAGAGAGAGAGAGAGAGAGAGAGAGAGACAGAGTGGAGAAAGAGTGAGCAAGAGTGCATAAAGAGAGAGGGGGGAAAGATAGTTTTAAACCCAGAAATTACAAAAGGGAGGTCCGCCAGTTGTCTCACTGACTAATAAAGGTACACACACACACACACACACACACACACACACACACACACACACACACACACACACACACACACACACACACACACACACACACACACACACACACACACACACACACACACACACACACACACACACACACTGTTGAAGTTTAACTAATTGAAGTGTCACATCTGTGACTGAACATCCATCAGTGAAATGTCATAAGGCCCAAATGGAACACTATTTACAATAGGGCTTTGGTCAAGAATAGTGCACTATGTAGGGGATTGGCGTGCCATTTGGGGCAAACCCTGAAATACTCTTTTCCCTTTTTTACTCTGGTCTTTAAAGAACGAGTCAGACGGTTGGACCGTTAGTAGATTTATAAGGATTTAATTGGATATCATTGGTGTGGTGTGACCGGGTCGTGGGGGGGGGGGGGGGGGGGGGGTTACTTAATGCTTGCCAGGTTTCAAACGCTCCGTAGCGAAAGATTGGAAAGAGCGTGGGAACGTTTGAACAGAAATTAAAGAGGAGCAAATCACCTTTCGTTGAGTCGAGAGTGTCAGGCGGTTCTGATCTGTGGAACAGAGAGAGGAGGAGGGAGAGGAGAGGAGAGTGTGTCAGGCGGTTCTGATCTGTGGATCAGAGAGAGGAGGAGGGAGAGGAGAGTGTGTCAGGCGGTTCTGATCTGTGGAACAGAGAGAGGAGGAGGGAGAGGAGAGTGTGTCAGGCGGTTCTGATCTGTGGAACAGAGAGAGGAGGAGGGAGAGGAGAGTGTGTCAGGCGGTTCTGATCTGTGGAACAGAGAGAGGAGGAGGGAGAGGAGAGTGTGTCAGGCAGTTCTGATCTGTGGAACAGAGAGAGGAGGAGGGAGAGGAGAGTGTGTCAGGCGGTTCTGATCTGTGGAACAGAGAGAGGAGGAGGGAGAGGAGAGTGTGTCAGGCGGTTCTGATCTGTGGAACAGAGAGAGGAGGAGGGAGAGGAGAGTGTGTCAGGCGGTTCTGATCTGTGGAACAGAGAGAGGAGGAGGGAGAGGAGAGTGTGTCAGGCAGTTCTGTAGAACAGTGGAACAGAGAGAGGAGGAGGGAGAGGAGAGTGTGTCAGGCGGTTCTGATCTGTGGAACAGAGAGAGGAGAAGGGAGAGGAGAGTGTGTTGCTGTTTAAGATGAAGGAGAACAATACATTTTATTGTGAGCACGGCCCTTATTTCTATGACAGCATACTTATGGTGCATGGCCACACCCCCATCCCAAGTGCCTGGCCACACCCCCATCCTTATAGTGGCTGGCCACACCCCCATCCTTATAGTGGCTGGCCACACCCCCATCCTTAAAGTTCCTGGCCACACCCCCATCCCTAGTGCCTGACCACACCCCCATCCCTATGGTGCATGGCCACACCCCCATTCCTAGTGCCTGACCACACCCCATCCCCAGTGCCTGACCACACCCCCATCTCTATGGTGCATGGCCACACCCCCATTCCTAGTGCCTGACCACACCCCCATCCCTATGGTGCATGGCCACACCCCCATTCCTAGTGCATGACCACACCCCCATCCCCAGTGCCTGACCACACCCCCATCTCTATGGTGCATGGCCACACCCCCATCCCTATGGTGCATGGCCACACCCCCATCCCTATGGTGCATGGCCACACCCCCATCCCCAGTGCCTGACCAGACCCGCATCTCTATGGTGCATGGCCACACCCCCATCCCTATGGTGCATGGCCACACCCCCATCCCCAGTGCCTGACCACACCCCCATCTCTATGGTGCATGGCCACACCCCCATTCCTAGTGCCTGACCACACCCCCATCCCCAGTGCCTGACCACACCCCCATCTCTATGGTGCATGGCCACACCCCCATTCCTAGTGCCTGACCACACCCCCATCCCTATGGTGCATGGCCACACCCCCATTCCTAGTGCCTGACCACACCCCCATCCCCAGTGCCTGACCACACCCCCATCTCTATGGTGCATGGCCACACCCCCATCCCTATGGTGCATGGCCACACCCCCATCCCTATGGTGCATGGCCACACCCCCATCCCCAGTGCCTGACCACACCCCCATCTCTATGGTGCATGGCCACACCCCATCCCTATGGTGCATGGCCACATCCCCATCCCTAAGGTGCATGGCCACACCCCCATCCCCAGTGCCTGACCACACCCCCATCTCTATGGTGCATGGCCACACCCCCATCCCTATGGTGCATGGCCACACCCCCATCCCTATGGTGCATGGCCACACCCCCATCCCCAGTGCCTGACCACACCCCCATCTCTATGGTGCATGGCCACACCCCCATCCCTATGGTGCATGGCCACACCCCCATCCCCAGTGCCTGACCACACCCCCATCTCTATGGTGCATGGCCACACCCCCATCCCTATGGTGCATGGCCACACCCCCATCTCTATGGTGCATGGCCACACCCCCATCCCTATGGTGCATGGCCACACCCCCATCCCTATGGTGCATGGCCACACCCCCATCTCTATGGTGCATGGCCACACCCCCATCCCTATGGTGCATGGCCACACCCCCATCTCTATGGTGCATGGCCACACCCCCATCTCTATGGTGCATGGCCACACCCCCATCCCTATGGTGCATGGCCACACCCCCATCCCCAGTGCCTGACCACACCCCCATCCCTATGGTGCATGGCCACACCCCCATCCCTGTTTGACTTCCAAGTTTTCAGTATTTGTATTTTTCAAGATGAGTGATGAGAAGAGAATATTCCAGCCCATTTGAGTCTCTCTCTACACCCCCATATTGCCATGTCTAGAAATACGTTTACATTGAAATAAATCAAATCAAATGTATTTATAAAGCCCTTCATACATCAGCCATTTGTGCAGTGGAATTAGTGAATTTTGTCTCTGTTACACCTGGATCCATTTCCACTGTCTTTGTGCTTGTCTCCCCCCCCTCCCCCTCCAGGTGTCGCCCATCTTCCCCCATTATCCCCTGTGTATTTATACCTGTGTTCTCTGTTGCCAGTTGGTCTCATCAAGCATGTTTTTTTTTACTCCTGTATCCTTGAGCCACTGTTTCCTAGTTTTTCTGTTTTTTGATCATTCTGTCTGCCCTGACCCTGAGTCTGCCTGCCGTTCTATACCTTGCAGAGCCTGCCCTTGACCTGTCCTTTGCCTGCCCTTGACCTGTCCTGTTCCTGTCCTTGACCTCTCCTGTTCCTGCCCTAGACCTGTCCTCTGCCTGCCCTAGACCTGTCCTCTGCATGCCGTTGACCTGTCCTTTGCCTGCCCTAAACCTGTCCTCTACTTGCCCTTTACCTGCCCTTGACCTGTCCTTGACCTGTCCTTTGCCTGCCATTGACCTGTCCTTGACCTGTCCTTGACCTGTGCTTTGCCTGCCCTTGACCTGTCCTCTACCTGCCCTTGACCTGTCCTTGACCTGTCCTCTACCTGCCCTAGACCTGTCCTCTGCCTGTCCTTGACCTGTGTTTGCCTGCCCTTGACCTGTCCTTGACCTGTCCTTTGCCTGCCATTGACCTGTTCTCTACCTGCCCTTGACCTCTCCTCTACCTGCCCTTGACCTGTCCTTGACCTGTCCTTTGCCTGCCATTGACCTGTCCTCTGCCTGCCCCCGCTGTTTATGTAGTGAACATCCGTTATTGTAAATGTCTGCATCTGGGTCGTTTCCTGAGTCTCTTGTATAATAAATAAATGTTTAATAAATGTATTTATAAATGCATAAATTAAGCCAACATTTTCTTTAACTGTAATATCATTAGTTTACGCTTCAACTTTCCCTCCATTTTATGTTAACATCAGTTGTTTTTTAAATCTTGGTTCCAGTAGTTAATTATGTTTTTCTAAGATGTTCTCAGTTGGATATGTAGTTCTTCCTGATGCACGCCATTTTCATTAACTGTTAAGTCGCATGTATTTAATAAAACGATCGACATAAAATGACTTTGTAATTATGTCATGGAAGTAAATGTATTTGCTGTTACCAATTCATCTACGCGTTTATGCCTTTAGTTTTCCTTTTACAAGACTAATTTAATCAGTGAATTCTGAAAAGCGATAGAAAGATTGTTCAGTAGGGTTGTGTTTATAGGGAGTGATATTGGGTCTTGTAAAATTAATTTCATTTTTTTCCCAATACTTATCTATATAATAAATATGAACTGGTTGGGATGAGATTATTAAATATAAAAGCACTAAATTCTCTCTAAAAGATTCACTGAATAAACAGTTATGTTTTGAACCCTAAATGTTAGATTACTGAGAAAAGCTCATCCACTGTTTAAAAATTGGCCTTTTTTTGCCTTTGCGCAGATTGCCATGTCTCATTTTCAATTAATAAAAAAATGAAACCTTTTTCAAATCATCAGTATTTTTTCAAACAAGTACTGCAGAGCTGGTTTCAATTTTAATTTCATCCCTGTGGAAAGATAAGACAAATATTACAGCAAATATTACAGCTGAACTCAAATGTGCTGGTTGATAAAATACCTGTATTTATGGGAAAAATGTTTGAAAATTGTATTTTGTTTTTAAATGATTTTGTCAATTGGAGAGTTATGTCTTTCATGGAGTTATCAGAATTATATGGGAAGGTCTTCAGCGGGAGGAGCAGGTGACAGCAGGAGGAGGCAGGTGGCAGCGAGAGGAACCAGGTGGCAGCGAGAGGAACCAGGTGGCAGCAGGAGGAGGCAGGTGGCAGCGAGAGGAACCAGGTGGCAGCAGGAGGAGGCAGGTGGCAGCGAGAGGAACCAGGTGGCAGCAGGAGGAGGCAGGTGGCAGCGAGAGGAACCAGGTGGCAGCAGGAGGAGGCAGGTGGCAGCGAGAGGAACCAGGTGGCAGCAGGAGGAGGCAGGTGGCAGCGAGAGGAACCAGGTGGCAGCGAGAGGAACCAGGTGGCAGCGAGAGGAACCAGGTGGCAGTGGGAGGAGGCAGGTGGCAGCAGGAGGAGGCAGGTGGCAGCGGGAGGAACCAGGTGGCAGCGAGAGGAACCAGGTGGCAGCGAGAGGAACCAGGTGGCAGCAGGAGGAGGCAGGTGGCAGCAGGAGGAGGCAGGTGGTAGCAGGAGGAACCAGGTGGCAGCGAGAGGAACCAGGTGGCAGCGAGAGGAACCAGGTGGCAGCGAGAGGAACCAGGTGGCAGCGAGAGGAACCAGGTGGCAGCGAGAGGAACCAGGTGGCAGCGAGAGGAACCAGGTGGCAGCGAGAGGAACCAGGTGGCAGTGGGAGGAGGCAGGTGGCAGCGAGAGGAACCAGGTGGCAGCGAGAGGAACCAGGTGGCAGCAGGAGGAGGCAGGTGGCAGCAGGAGGAGGCAGGTGGTAGCAGGAGGAACCAGTTGGAAGCGGGAGGAGGCAGGTGGCAGCAGGAGGAGGCAGGTGGCAGCGAGAGGAACCAGGTGGCAGCGGGAGGAAACAGGTGGCAGCAGGAGGAGGCAGGTGGCAGCAGGAGGAGGCAGGTGGCAGTGGGAGGAACCAAGTGGCAGCAGGAGGAGGCAGGTGGCAGCGAGAGGAGGCAGGTGGCAGCGGGAGGAGGCAGGTGGCAGCGGGAGGAGGCAGGTGGCAGCAGGAGGAGCCAGGTGGCAGCAGGAGGAGGCAGGTGGCAGCGAGAGGAGGCAGGTGGCAGCAGGAGGAGGCAGGTGGCAGCGGGAGGAAGCAGGTGGCAGCAGGAGGAGATAGGTGGCAGCGAGAGGAACCAGGTGGCAGCAGGAGGAGGCAGGTGGCAGCAGGAGGAGGCATGTGGCAGCAGGAGGAGGCAGGTGGCAGCGGGAGGAACCAGGTGGCAGCAGGAGGAACCAGGTGGCAGCAGGAGGAGGCAGGTGGCAGCAGGAAGAGGCAGGTGGCAGCAGGTGAAGGCAGGGAACTGGTCTGTCTGCACCATATAAAATATCAAAACTGTTTCATTTGAGGACCAGGATGTTGACAGCTGTGCCAAACAGATTGTATAATAGTTGGGAAGAGATATCTTGCTATACCGATTGAAATATAAAACAACGTAAGATTCAAGACTTTTCAGCTAAAATTATTGTACAGCATTCTTGCCACTAACAACATGTTGAATATTTGGGATCATACAATCATTGCAGCTCTGCAGATGTTGTTGTGAGGATACAGAATCAATAGACCACTTGATTTGGTATTACCCTCAGGTAGCCTGTTTCTGGTCTCAGGTTCAGGAATGCCTTAAAAAGCATAAGATTAATCTAAAATTGACTGATCCTAGAAATAGCATTGTTGGGAGATTTCGAGAGACCTGGTCATCAATTACTAATATACTAATACAGTTTGTAAAAGTATTTATGTTCTGTGGATTCTATTTGATTAGATAGATTCCAATTGTATGTTAAACATCACATCATAGTTGAAAGATATCTGGCGCACAGAAATCACAAAGAGGATGTCCAGTAGAGATAGATGGGATGGGCTGAAGGAAGCTGAGGGAAGCTGAGGGAAGCTGAAGGAAGCTGAGGGAAGCTGAGGGAAGCTGAGGGAAGCTGAGGGAAGCTGAAGGAAGCTGAGGGAAGCTGAGGGAAGCTGAAGGAAGCTGAGGGAAGCTGAGGGAAGCTGAGGGAAGCTGAGGGAAGCTGAGGGTTGGGAAGTGGAATTGGAGAGTGGGAGTGGAGTTGCATTTAAAGTCTGTTATAAGTCCGATTTTTTTACTTTGTCAGCTATGCCGTTCTAAAGGGGGTTATTTTTACCTGTAAGATTTATAGGAAGAGTATCATTATAAATTAAGTATGTTTTCATATTGTTGAGTGATGGAATAAAGTTACCTTTATATATGTGTGGTCTGTTGTCATCCTAAGTATTTCATATTTTTTGTGGTACGGTACATTTAAAGGATTGTTAAAAAATCGGGAGTTATTATTTTGAATTTTTCCTATAGTATTATTTTCCTATGTATTATTATTTATTTTTTTTGGAAACTTTATATTCATGTTTACCAATACCTGTTACATTTCAGGCCTGTCTAATTACTTCTGCAAGCGGTTCAATTGCAAGTGCAAACAGGAGGAGAGAGAGGACAGTGGTGGAGAGAGAGACAGTAGTGGAGAGAGAGACAGTAGTGGAGAGAGAGGACAGTAGTGGAGAGAGAGACAGTAGTGGAGAGAGAGACAGTAGTGGAGAGAGAGGACAGTAGTGGAGAGAGAGGACAGTAGTGGAGAGAGAGACAGCAGTGGAGAGAGGACAGCAGTGGAGAGAGAGGACAGTAGTGGAGAGAGAGGACAGTAGTGGAGAGAGAGGACAGTAGTGGAGAGAGACAGTAGTGGAGAGAGACAGCCGTGGAGAGAGAGGACAGTAGTGGTGAGAGAGACAGCAGTGGAGAGAGAGAGTAGTGGAGAGAGAGGACAGTAGTGGAGTGAGAGGACAGTAGTGGAGAGAGACAGCAGTGGAGAGAGAGACAGCAGTGGAGAGAGACAGTGGTGGAGAGAGAGGACAGCAGTAGAGAGAGAGACAGCAGTGGAGAGAGACAGTAGTGGAGAGAGAGGACAGTAGTGGAGAGAGAGACAGCAGTGGAGAGAGAGACAGCAGTGGAGAGAGACAGTAGTGGAGAGAGACAGTAGTGGAGAGAGACAGTAGTGGAGAGAGAGGACAGCAGTGGAGAGAGAGGACAGCAGTGGAGAGAGAGACAGCAGTGGAGAGAGACAGTAGTGGAGAGAGGACAGCAGTGGAGAGAGACAGTAGTGGAGAGAGAGGACAGCAGTGGAGAGAGAGACAGCAGTGGAGAGAGACAGTAGTGGAGAGAGAGGACAGCAGTGGAGAGAGAGGACAGCAGTGGAGAGAGAGACAGCAGTGGAGAGAGACAGTAGTGGAGAGAGGACAGCAGTGGAGAGAGAGACAGTAGTGGAGAGAGAGGACAGCAGTGGAGAGAGAGACAGCAGTGGAGAGAGAGACAGTAGTGGAGAGAGAGGACAGCAGTGGAGAGAGAGACAGTAGTGGAGAGAGAGGACAGCAGTGGAGAGAGAGACAGCAGTGGAGAGAGAGACAGCAGTGGAGAGAGAGGACAGTAGTGGAGAGAGAGGACAGCAGTGGAGAGAGAGACCGCAGTGGAGAGAGAGACAGTAGTGGAGAGAGAGGACAGCAGTGGAGAGAGAGACAGCAGTGGAGAGAGAGACAGCAGTGGAGAGAGAGACAGTAGTGGAGAGAGACAGCAGTGGAGAGAGACAGTAGTGGAGAGAGAGGACAGCAGTGGAGAGAGAGGACAGCAGTGGAGAGAGAGACAGCAGTGGAGAGAGACAGTAGTGGAGAGAGGACAGCAGTGGAGAGAGACAGTAGTGGAGAGAGAGGACAGCAGTGGAGAGAGAGACAGCAGTGGAGAGAGACAGTAGTGGAGAGAGAGGACAGCAGTGGAGAGAGAGGACAGCAGTGGAGAGAGAGACAGCAGTGGAGAGAGACAGTAGTGGAGAGAGGACAGCAGTGGAGAGAGAGACAGTAGTGGAGAGAGAGGACAGCAGTGGAGAGAGAGACAGCAGTGGAGAGAGAGACAGTAGTGGAGAGAGAGGACAGCAGTGGAGAGAGAGACAGTAGTGGAGAGAGAGGACAGCAGTGGAGAGAGAGACAGCAGTGGAGAGAGAGACAGCAGTGGAGAGAGACAGTAGTGGAGAGAGGACAGCAGTGGAGAGAGACAGTAGTGGAGAGAGAGGACAGCAGTGGAGAGAGAGACAGCAGTGGAGAGAGACAGCAGTGGAGAGAGAGACAGCAGTGGAGAGAGACAGTAGTGGACAGAGGACAGCAGTGGAGAGAGAGACAGTAGTGGAGAGAGAGGACAGCAGTGGAGAGAGAGACAGTAGTGGAGAGAGAGGACAGCAGTGGAGAGAGAGACAGTAGTGGAGAGAGAGGACAGCAGTGGAGAGAGAGACAGCAGTGGAGAGAGACAGTGGTGGAGAGAGAGGACAGCAGTAGAGAGAGAGACAGCAGTGGAGAGAGACAGTAGTGGAGAGAGAGGACAGTAGTGGAGAGAGAGACAGCAGTGGAGAGAGAGACAGCAGTGGAGAGAGACAGTAGTGGAGAGAGACAGTAGTGGAGAGAGACAGTAGTGGAGAGAGAGGACAGCAGTGGAGAGAGAGGACAGCAGTGGAGAGAGAGACAGCAGTGGAGAGAGACAGTAGTGGAGAGAGGACAGCAGTGGAGAGAGACAGTAGTGGAGAGAGAGGACAGCAGTGGAGAGAGAGACAGCAGTGGAGAGAGACAGTAGTGGAGAGAGAGGACAGCAGTGGAGAGAGAGGACAGCAGTGGAGAGAGAGACAGCAGTGGAGAGAGACAGTAGTGGAGAGAGGACAGCAGTGGAGAGAGAGACAGTAGTGGAGAGAGAGGACAGCAGTGGAGAGAGAGACAGCAGTGGAGAGAGAGACAGTAGTGGAGAGAGAGGACAGCAGTGGAGAGAGAGACAGTAGTGGAGAGAGAGGACAGCAGTGGAGAGAGAGACAGCAGTGGAGAGAGAGACAGCAGTGGAGAGAGAGGACAGTAGTGGAGAGAGAGGACAGCAGTGGAGAGAGAGACCGCAGTGGAGAGAGAGACAGTAGTGGAGAGAGAGGACAGCAGTGGAGAGAGAGACAGCAGTGGAGAAAGAGACAGCAGTGGAGAGAGAGACAGTAGTGGAGAGAGACAGCAGTGGAGAGAGACAGTAGTGGAGAGAGAGGACAGCAGTGGAGAGAGAGGACAGCAGTGGAGAGAGAGACAGCAGTGGAGAGAGACAGTAGTGGAGAGAGGACAGCAGTGGAGAGAGACAGTAGTGGAGAGAGACAGCAGTGGAGAGAGAGACAGCAGTGGAGAGAGACAGTAGTGGAGAGAGAGGACAGCAGTGGAGAGAGAGGACAGCAGTGGAGAGAGAGACAGCAGTGGAGAGAGACAGTAGTGGAGAGAGGACAGCAGTGGAGAGAGAGACAGTAGTGGAGAGAGAGGACAGCAGTGGAGAGAGAGACAGCAGTGGAGAGAGAGACAGTAGTGGAGAGAGAGGACAGCAGTGGAGAGAGAGACAGTAGTGGAGAGAGAGGACAGCAGTGGAGAGAGAGACAGCAGTGGAGAGCGAGACAGCAGTGGAGAGAGACAGTAGTGGACAGAGGACAGCAGTGGAGAGAGAGACAGTAGTGGAGAGAGAGGACAGCAGTGGAGAGAGAGACAGTAGTGGAGAGAGAGGACAGCAGTGGAGAGAGAGACAGTAGTGGAGAGAGAGGACAGCAGTGGAGAGAGAGACAGCAGTGGAGAGAGAGACAGCAGTGGAGAGAGAGGACAGTAGTGGAGAGAGAGGACAGCAGTGGAGAGAGAGACAGCAGTGGAGAGAGAGACAGTAGTGGAGAGAGAGGACAGCAGTGGGGAGAGAGACAGCAGTGGAGAGAGAGACAGCAGTGGAGAGAGAGACAGCAGTGGAGAGAGAGACAGCAGTGGAGAGAGAGGACAGCAGTGGAGAGAGAGGACAGCAGTGGAGAGAGAGACAGCAGTGGAGAGAGACAGTAGTGGAGAGAGGACAGCAGTGGAGAGAGAGACAGTAGTGGAGAGAGAGGACAGCAGTGGAGAGAGAGACAGCAGTGGAGAGAGAGACAGTAGTGGAGAGAGAGGACAGCAGTGGAGAGAGAGACAGTAGTGGAGAGAGAGGACAGCAGTGGAGAGAGAGACAGCAGTGGAGAGAGAGACAGCAGTGGAGAGAGAGGACAGTAGTGGAGAGAGAGGACAGCAGTGGAGAGAGAGACAGCAGTGGAGAGAGAGACAGTAGTGGAGAGAGAGGACAGCAGTGGAGAGAGAGACAGCAGTGGAGAGAGAGACAGCAGTGGAGAGAGAGACAGTAGTGGAGAGAGACAGCAGTGGAGAGAGACAGTAGTGGAGAGAGAGGACAGCAGTGGAGAGAGAGGACAGCAGTGGAGAGAGAGACAGCAGTGGAGAGAGACAGTAGTGGAGAGAGGACAGCAGTGGAGAGAGACAGTAGTGGAGAGAGAGGACAGCAGTGGAGAGAGAGACAGCAGTGGAGAGAGACAGTAGTGGAGAGAGAGGACAGCAGTGGAGAGAGAGGACAGCAGTGGAGAGAGAGACAGCAGTGGAGAGAGACAGTAGTGGAGAGAGGACAGCAGTGGAGAGAGAGACAGTAGTGGAGAGAGAGGACAGCAGTGGAGAGAGAGACAGCAGTGGAGAGAGAGACAGTAGTGGAGAGAGAGGACAGCAGTGGAGAGAGAGACAGTAGTGGAGAGAGAGGACAGCAGTGGAGAGAGAGACAGCAGTGGAGAGAGAGACAGCAGTGGAGAGAGACAGCAGTGGAGAGAGAGACAGCAGTGGAGAGAGAGGACAGCAGTGGAGAGAGAGGACAGCAGTGGAGAGAGAGACAGCAGTGGAGAGAGACAGTAGTGGAGAGAGGACAGCAGTGGAGAGAGAGACAGTAGTGGAGAGAGAGGACAGCAGTGGAGAGAGAGACAGCAGTGGAGAGAGAGACAGTAGTGGAGAGAGAGGACAGCAGTGGAGAGAGAGACAGTAGTGGAGAGAGAGGACAGCAGTGGAGAGAGAGACAGCAGTGGAGAGAGAGACAGCAGTGGAGAGAGAGGACAGTAGTGGAGAGAGAGGACAGCAGTGGAGAGAGAGACAGCAGTGGAGAGAGAGACAGTAGTGGAGAGAGAGGACAGCAGTGGAGAGAGAGACAGCAGTGGAGAGAGAGACAGCAGTGGAGAGAGAGACAGTAGTGGAGAGAGACAGCAGTGGAGAGAGACAGTAGTGGAGAGAGAGGACAGCAGTGGAGAGAGAGGACAGCAGTGGAGAGAGAGACAGCAGTGGAGAGAGACAGTAGTGGAGAGAGGACAGCAGTGGAGAGAGACAGTAGTGGAGAGAGAGGACAGCAGTGGAGAGAGAGACAGCAGTGGAGAGAGACAGTAGTGGAGAGAGAGGACAGCAGTGGAGAGAGAGGACAGCAGTGGAGAGAGAGACAGCAGTGGAGAGAGACAGTAGTGGAGAGAGGACAGCAGTGGAGAGAGAGACAGTAGTGGAGAGAGAGGACAGCAGTGGAGAGAGAGACAGCAGTGGAGAGAGAGACAGTAGTGGAGAGAGAGGACAGCAGTGGAGAGAGAGACAGTAGTGGAGAGAGAGGACAGCAGTGGAGAGAGAGACAGCAGTGGAGAGAGAGACAGCAGTGGAGAGAGACAGTAGTGGAGAGAGGACAGCAGTGGAGAGAGACAGTAGTGGAGAGAGAGGACAGCAGTGGAGAGAGAGACAGCAGTGGAGAGAGACAGCAGTGGAGAGAGAGACAGCAGTGGAGAGAGACAGTAGTGGACAGAGGACAGCAGTGGAGAGAGAGACAGTAGTGGAGAGAGAGGACAGCAGTGGAGAGAGAGACAGCAGTGGAGAGAGAGACAGTAGTGGAGAGAGAGGACAGCAGTGGAGAGAGAGACAGTAGTGGAGAGAGAGGACAGCAGTGGAGAGAGAGACAGCAGTGGAGAGAGAGACAGCAGTGGAGAGAGAGGACAGTAGTGGAGAGAGAGGACAGCAGTGGAGAGAGAGACAGCAGTGGAGAGAGAGACAGTAGTGGAGAGAGAGGACAGCAGTGGAGAGAGAGACAGCAGTGGAGAGAGAGACAGCAGTGGAGAGAGAGACAGCAGTGGAGAGAGAGACAGCAGTGGAGAGAGAGAGTAGTGGAGAGAGAGGACAGCAGTGGAGAGAGAGGACAGCAGTGGAGAGAGAGACAGCAGTGGAGAGAGACAGTAGTGGAGAGAGGACAGCAGTGGAGAGAGACAGTAGTGGAGAGAGAGGACAGTAGTGGAGAGAGACAGTAGTGGAGAGAGACAGCCGTGGAGAGAGAGGACAGTAGTGGAGAGAGAGACAGCAGTGGAGAGAGAGAGTAGTGGAGAGAGAGGACAGTAGTGGAGTGAGAGGACAGTAGTGGAGAGAGACAGCAGTGGAGAGAGAGACAGCAGTGGAGAGAGACAGTGGTGGAGAGAGAGGACAGCAGTAGAGAGAGAGACAGCAGTGGAGAGAGACAGTAGTGGAGAGAGAGGACAGTAGTGGAGAGAGAGACAGCAGTGGAGAGAGAGACAGCAGTGGAGAGAGACAGTAGTGGAGAGAGACAGTAGTGGAGAGAGACAGTAGTGGAGAGAGAGGACAGCAGTGGAGAGAGAGGACAGCAGTGGAGAGAGAGACAGCAGTGGAGAGAGACAGTAGTGGAGAGAGGACAGCAGTGGAGAGAGACAGTAGTGGAGAGAGAGGACAGCAGTGGAGAGAGAGACAGCAGTGGAGAGAGACAGTAGTGGAGAGAGAGGACAGCAGTGGAGAGAGAGGACAGCAGTGGAGAGAGAGACAGCAGTGGAGAGAGACAGTAGTGGAGAGAGGACAGCAGTGGAGAGAGAGACAGTAGTGGAGAGAGAGGACAGCAGTGGAGAGAGAGACAGCAGTGGAGAGAGAGACAGTAGTGGAGAGAGAGGACAGCAGTGGAGAGAGAGACAGTAGTGGAGAGAGAGGACAGCAGTGGAGAGAGAGACAGCAGTGGAGAGAGAGACAGCAGTGGAGAGAGAGGACAGTAGTGGAGAGAGAGGACAGCAGTGGAGAGAGAGACCGCAGTGGAGAGAGAGACAGTAGTGGAGAGAGAGGACAGCAGTGGAGAGAGAGACAGCAGTGGAGAGAGAGACAGCAGTGGAGAGAGAGACAGTAGTGGAGAGAGACAGCAGTGGAGAGAGACAGTAGTGGAGAGAGAGGACAGCAGTGGAGAGAGAGGACAGCAGTGGAGAGAGAGACAGCAGTGGAGAGAGACAGTAGTGGAGAGAGGACAGCAGTGGAGAGAGACAGTAGTGGAGAGAGAGGACAGCAGTGGAGAGAGAGACAGCAGTGGAGAGAGACAGTAGTGGAGAGAGGGGACAGCAGTGGAGAGAGAGGACAGCAGTGGAGAGAGAGACAGCAGTGGAGAGAGAGACAGCAGTGGAGAGAGAGACAGTAGTGGAGAGAGAGGACAGCAGTGGAGAGAGAGACAGTAGTGGAGAGAGAGGACAGCAGTGGAGAGAGAGACAGCAGTGGAGAGAGAGACAGCAGTGGAGAGAGACAGTAGTGGAGAGAGGACAGCAGTGGAGAGAGACAGTAGTGGAGAGAGAGGACAGCAGTGGAGAGAGAGACAGCAGTGGAGAGAGACAGCAGTGGAGAGAGAGACAGCAGTGGAGAGAGACAGTAGTGGACAGAGGACAGCAGTGGAGAGAGAGACAGTACTGGAGAGAGAGGACAGCAGTGGAGAGAGAGACAGCAGTGGAGAGAGAGACAGTAGTGGAGAGAGAGGACAGCAGTGGAGAGAGAGACAGTAGTGGAGAGAGAGGACAGCAGTGGAGAGAGAGACAGCAGTGGAGAGAGAGACAGCAGTGGAGAGAGAGGACAGTAGTGGAGAGAGAGGACAGCAGTGGAGAGAGAGACAGCAGTGGAGAGAGAGACAGTAGTGGAGAGAGAGGACAGCAGTGGAGAGAGAGACAGCAGTGGAGAGAGAGACAGCAGTGGAGAGAGAGACAGCAGTGGAGAGAGAGACAGCAGTGGAGAGAGAGGACAGCAGTGGAGAGAGAGGACAGCAGTGGAGAGAGAGACAGCAGTGGAGAGAGACAGTAGTGGAGAGAGGACAGCAGTGGAGAGAGAGACAGTAGTGGAGAGAGAGGACAGCAGTGGAGAGAGAGACAGCAGTGGAGAGAGAGACAGTAGTGGAGAGAGAGGATAGCAGTGGAGAGAGAGACAGTAGTGGAGAGAGAGGACAGCAGTGGAGAGAGAGACAGCAGTGGAGAGAGAGACAGCAGTGGAGAGAGAGGACAGTAGTGGAGAGAGAGGACAGCAGTGGAGAGAGAGACAGCAGTGGAGAGAGAGACAGTAGTGGAGAGAGAGGACAGCAGTGGAGAGAGAGACAGCAGTGGAGAGAGAGACAGCAGTGGAGAGAGAGACAGTAGTGGAGAGAGACAGCAGTGGAGAGAGACAGTAGTGGAGAGAGAGGACAGCAGTGGAGAGAGAGGACAGCAGTGGAGAGAGAGACAGCAGTGGAGAGAGACAGTAGTGGAGAGAGGACAGCAGTGGAGAGAGACAGTAGTGGAGAGAGAGGACAGCAGTGGAGAGAGAGACAGCAGTGGAGAGAGAGACAGCAGTGGAGAGAGAGGACAGTAGTGGAGAGAGAGGACAGCAGTGGAGAGAGAGACAGCAGTGGAGAGAGAGACAGTAGTGGAGAGAGAGGACAGCAGTGGAGAGAGAGACAGCAGTGGAGAGAGAGACAGCAGTGGAGAGAGAGACAGCAGTGGAGAGAGAGACAGCAGTGGAGAGAGAGGACAGCAGTGGAGAGAGAGGACAGCAGTGGAGAGAGAGACAGCAGTGGAGAGAGACAGTAGTGGAGAGAGGACAGCAGTGGAGAGAGAGACAGTAGTGGAGAGAGAGGACAGCAGTGGAGAGAGAGACAGCAGTGGAGAGAGAGACAGTAGTGGAGAGAGAGGACAGCAGTGGAGAGAGAGACAGTAGTGGAGAGAGAGGACAGCAGTGGAGAGAGAGACAGCAGTGGAGAGAGAGACAGCAGTGGAGAGAGAGGACAGTAGTGGAGAGAGAGGACAGCAGTGGAGAGAGAGACAGCAGTGGAGAGAGAGACAGTAGTGGAGAGAGAGGACAGCAGTGGAGAGAGAGACAGCAGTGGAGAGAGAGACAGCAGTGGAGAGAGAGACAGTAGTGGAGAGAGACAGCAGTGGAGAGAGACAGTAGTGGAGAGAGAGGACAGCAGTGGAGAGAGAGGACAGCAGTGGAGAGAGAGACAGCAGTGGAGAGAGACAGTAGTGGAGAGAGGACAGCAGTGGAGAGAGACAGTAGTGGAGAGAGAGGACAGCAGTGGAGAGAGAGACAGCAGTGGAGAGAGACAGTAGTGGAGAGAGAGGACAGCAGTGGAGAGAGAGGACAGCAGTGGAGAGAGAGACAGCAGTGGAGAGAGACAGTAGTGGAGAGAGGACAGCAGTGGAGAGAGAGACAGTAGTGGAGAGAGAGGACAGCAGTGGAGAGAGAGACAGCAGTGGAGAGAGAGACAGTAGTGGAGAGAGAGGACAGCAGTGGAGAGAGAGACAGTAGTGGAGAGAGAGGACAGCAGTGGAGAGAGAGACAGCAGTGGAGAGAGAGACAGCAGTGGAGAGAGACAGTAGTGGAGAGAGGACAGCAGTGGAGAGAGACAGTAGTGGAGAGAGAGGACAGCAGTGGAGAGAGAGACAGCAGTGGAGAGAGACAGCAGTGGAGAGAGAGACAGCAGTGGAGAGAGACAGTAGTGGACAGAGGACAGCAGTGGAGAGAGAGACAGTAGTGGAGAGAGAGGACAGCAGTGGAGAGAGAGACAGCAGTGGAGAGAGAGACAGTAGTGGAGAGAGAGGACAGCAGTGGAGAGAGAGACAGTAGTGGAGAGAGAGGACAGCAGTGGAGAGAGAGACAGCAGTGGAGAGAGAGACAGCAGTGGAGAGAGAGGACAGTAGTGGAGAGAGAGGACAGCAGTGGAGAGAGAGACAGCAGTGGAGAGAGAGACAGTAGTGGAGAGAGAGGACAGCAGTGGAGAGAGAGACAGCAGTGGAGAGAGAGACAGCAGTGGAGAGAGAGACAGCAGTGGAGAGAGAGACAGCAGTGGAGAGAGAGAGTAGTGGAGAGAGAGACAGCAGTGGAGAGAGAGACAGCAGTGGAGAGAGACAGCAGTGGAGAGAGACAGTAGTGGAGAGAGAGGACAGCAGTGGAGAGAGACAGTAGTGGAGAGAGAGGATATGCCTATCTTGTGTCTCTTTCTAAAGCATAATCATATATTGTATTATTTCATCAGATATTATATTATTTTTGTATCTTTTTGCTTTAGGATATTTATACAATATTTTTATTATTATTAAAATTTGAGGAACTAAATAATATTTTTTTTTTTTGGGGGGGGGGGACGGCTGATAATACTGTTGAGTCTGAGAAGGTTGTAGAACCAATCCCGCTGTTTGATTCTGATCTACATTTTCATAGAAACTTTTAAAATTGTCATTAATCGCATAGTTTTTTTCTAACAAGAGTTTCTATTGAACAATATTAAAGCTAATCTATCTCCTAAAAATACAATTTTACATTCAAAAATTAATAAAAACAAAAGCTTAACTTGACTTGGAAGAGAACCAGTGTTGGATAGCAATAGCTAACATAGCATCCCTCTCTGTTGGATAACCATAGCCAGCTAGCTAAACATAGCATCCCTCTCTGTTGGATTACCATAGCCAGCTAGCTAAACATAGCATCCCTCTCTGTTGGATTACCATAGCCAGCTAGCTAAACATAGCATCCCTCTCTGTTGGATTACCATAGCCAGCTAGCTAAACATAGCATCCCTCTCTGTTGGATAACCATAGCCAGCTAGCTAAACATAGCATCCCTCTCTGTTGGATTACCATAGCCAGCTAGCTAAACATAGCATCCCTCTCTGTTGGATAACCATAGCCAGCTAGCTAAACATAGCATCCCTCTCCATAGCCCACGTCTCTGATGTCTGTAGATTGTGTTTGAAGACGGAAAGAAAGAGTGTGAGTGTCACGCCCTGACCTTTGTTCCTTTGTTATGTCTCTATTTTTGGTTTTGGTCGGGACGTGAGTTGGGGTGGGCATTCTATGTTTTTGTTCTATGTTTTGTATTCTATGTGTTTGGCCTGGTATGGTTCCCAATCAGAGGCAGCTGTCTATCGTCGTCTCTGATTGGGAACCATACTCAGGCAGCCTGTTCCCACCTGTGTCTATCGTTGTCTCTGATTGGGAACCATACTCAGGCAGCCTGTTCCCACCTGTGTCAATCGTTGTCTCTGATTGAGAACCATACTCAGGCAGCCTGTTCCCACCTGTGTCTATCGTTGTCTCTGATTGGGAACCATACTCAGGCAGCCTGTTCCCACCTGTGTCTATCGTTGTCTCTGATTGGGAACCATACTCAGGCAGCCTGTTCCCACCTGTGTCTATCGTTGTCTCTGATTGAGAACCATACTCAGGCAGCCTGTTCCCACCTGTGTCTATCGTTGTCTCTGATTGAGAACCATACTCAGGCAGCCTGTTCCCACCTGTGTCTATCGTTGTCTCTGATTGAGAACCATACTCAGGCAGCCTGTTCCCACCTGTGTCTATCGTTGTCTCTGATTGAGAACCATACTCAGGCAGCCTGTTCCCACCTGTGTCTATCGTTGTCTCTGATTGAGAACCATACTCAGGCAGCCTGTTCCCACCTGTGTCTATCGTTGTCTCTGATTGGGAACCATACTCAGGCAGCCTGTTCCCACCTGTGTCTATCGTTGTCTCTGATTGGGAACCATACTCAGGCAGCCTGTTCCCACCTGTGTCTATCGTTGTCTCTGATTGAGAACCATACTCAGGCAGCCTGTTCCCACCTGTGTCTATCGTCGTCTCTGATTGAGAACCATACTCAGGCAGCCTGTTCCCACCTGTGTCTATCGTCGTCTCTGATTGGGAACCATACTCAGGCAGCCTGTTCCCACCTGTGTTTGGCCTGGTATGGTTCCCAATCAGAGGTAGCTGTCTATCGTTGTCTCTGATTGGGAACCATACTCAGGCAGCCTGTTCCCACCTGTGTCTATCGTTGTCTCTGATTGAGAACCATACTCAGGCAGCCTGTTCCCACCTGTGTCTATCGTTGTCTCTGATTGGGAACCATACTCAGGCAGCCTGTTCCCACCTGTGTCTATCGTTGTCTCTGATTGAGAACCATACTCAGGCAGCCTGTTCCCACCTGTGTCTATCGTTGTCTCTGATTGGGAACCATACTCAGGCAGCCTGTTCCCACCTGTGTCTATCGTTGTCTCTGATTGGGAACCATACTCAGGCAGCCTGTTCCCACCTGTGTCTATCGTTGTCTCTGATTGAGAACCATACTCAGGCAGCCTGTTCCCACCTGTGTCTATCGTCGTCTCTGATTGAGAACCATACTCAGGCAGCCTGTTCCCACCTCTGTCTATCGTCGTCTCTGATTGGGAACCATACTCAGGCAGCCTGTTCCCACCTGTGTTTGGCCTGGTATGGTTCCCAATCAGAGGTAGCTGTCTATCGTTGTCTCTGATTGGGAACCATACTCAGGCAGCCTGTTCCCACCTGTGTCTATCGTTGTCTCTGATTGAGAACCATACTCAGGCAGCCTGTTCCCACCTGTGTCTATCGTTGTCTCTGATTGAGAACCATACTCAGGCAGCCTGTTCCCACCTGTGTCTATCGTTGTCTCTGATTGAGAACCATACTCAGGCAGCCTGTTCCCACCTGGTGTTTGTGGGTTGTTGCTTTCTGTTTTGCACCTGACGGAGCTGTTTCGGTTGTTCTTTTTTTGTTACTTGGTATTTAGTGTTCAGTTCTATTTAATAAATGACGAACACGTACCACGCTGCGCCTTGGTCCTCACCTTCTTCCACCAACGGACGTTACAGTGAGTTTATTTCTCACCTTCTTCCACCAACGGACTTTACAGTGAGTTTATTTCTCACCTTCTTCCAACAACGGACGTTACAGTGAGTTTATTTCTCACCTTCTTCCACCAACGGACGTTACAGTGAGTTTATTTCTCACCTTCTTCCACCAACGGACGTTACAGTGAGTTTATTTCTCACCTTCTTCCACCAACGGCCATTACAGTGAGTTTATTTCTCACCTTCTTCCACCAACGGACGTTACAGTGAGTTTATTTCAGAGAGGGGCAGAGAGGGGCAGAGAGAGGCAGTGAGTTTATTTCTCACCTTCCTTCAGTTTCTTTTCCGGGTAACAAAGGAACCACACGGAGGGAAGGAAACCACCCCAAGTGTTAAAGGCTCTAGGGTGAATGTGAAGCAATGTAGAAGCGTCTCCTTCCGGAAAAAAATCTCTGTAAATTATATAAATCAAGTATCAAAAGTGTATTTAATACCTGTAACAAAACCAAAATAGAATTTAGATTTGAAGATAAAAGTTTAAGATTGTTTCTCCACCAGGGCGTCTATATGTTGACTCTTGAGAATACACCAGGACAAAGACGGAAAACAATTTAATTGCAAATTTATTCCACGAGAGAATACATGAAAAACAGATATTTTAACCTGAGAGAGAGAGAGAGAGAGAGAGAGAGAGAGAAGGAAAGACAACAAGGAGCTGACTGTCTGCTCTCCTCTACATGTTGTTGTCGGTCCACTCTCTCATTCCATTGTAGACGTCCCTCTGTTGCTTGGCGTTGGCCCCTGTGGTATTCTTCAGATTGTCCTGGAACTGGCCGTGGTCCCAAACTCTCTTCAGGTAATCACCCGACAACTGGTCAGCCCTGTACGGAGAAGAGGCCAAAAACAATCCCTAATACGCTTGGAAATTGTGAACTTCACAAACCGTACATGTGAGCTAAACTCTCCTTCATTTACCAAAATAACTAGAATTCTCTGAAACTATGGTTGCATCTGAAATGTTAATTTATCCTTAATCTTAATTTATACAGCTTTTGACGAGAGCCCATTGAGCATTTTTAAATGTAATTCTTCATATGAAAAAAATGTGTTATTTTTGTATATTTTTTACATGGTAAAAAAATCCCCTGAAATTCAGTCAAGTTTACAAAATTCCTGGTACATCTTTTATATTACCGAGAATATTCCTACCTAGGCATGCCCCTCTCCTCCAACGTGCGGCCGTGTGCGGGTCCAATCCCCGGTACATCCCTCACAGACCGGTTTCCTATTGGGTCCGTGACAAAGCCTTGGTGCTTTTGAGAAGTGGTGGGGGGTCCTGTAGGGAGATAAAGGGAGACATCTGTAAAAACTACACTGAAGTCCACAAAAAAATATACCTTCACTTGCTATAATATTGTTCGGTCTTTAAACTTTATTTTTGAACTTTTATAAATCATTGTATCATTTCCCATTCTTAAGTGTGGATCAATCTGGACCCTTTCTTTCTTAAATGATCTGCCGAAATTGTTGCAACCCCTACTACTAGCCTGTTCAACCTCTCTTTCGTGTCGTCTGAGATTCCCAAAGATTGGAGAGCAGCTGCGGTCATCCCCCTCTTCAAAGGGGAGGACACTCTTGACCCAAACTGCTACAGACCTACGTATATCTATCCTACCCTGCCTTTCTAAGGTTTTCGAAAGCCAAGTCAACAAACAGATTAACCGACCATTTCGAATCCCACCATACCTTCTCCGCTATGCAATCTGGTTTCAGAGCTGGTCATGGGTGCACCTCAACCACGCTCAAGGTCCTAAATGATATCTTAACCGCCATCTATAAGAAACAATACTGTGCAGCCGTATTCATTGACCTGGCCAAGGCTTTCGACTCTGTCAAACACCACATCCTCATCGGCAGACTCAATAGCCTTGGTTTCTCAAATGATTGCCTCGCCTGGTTCACCAACTACTTCTCTGATAGAGTTCAGTGTGTCAAATCGGAGGGCCTGTTGTCCGGGCCTCTGACAGTCTCTATGGGGGTGCCACAGGGTTCAATTCTTGGACCGACTCTCTTCTCTGTATACATCAATGATGTCGCTCTTGCTGCTGGTGAGTCTCTGATCCACCTCTACGCAGACTACACCATTCTGTGTACTTCTGGCCCTTCTTTGGACACAGACGAGCTTCAATGCCATACAACTCTCCTTCCGTGGCCTCCAATTGCTCTTAAATACAAGTAAAACTAAATACATGCTCTTCAACCGATCGCTGCCTGCACCTGCCAGCCCGTCCAACATCACTACTCTGGACGGTTCTGTCTTAGAATATGTGGACAACTACAAATACCTAAGTGTCTGGTTAGACTGTAAACTCTCCTTCCAGACTCACATCAAACATCTCCAATCCAAAGTTAAATCTAGAATTGGCTTCCTATTTTGCAACAAAGCCTCCTTCACTCATGCTGCCAAACATACCCTTATAAAACTGACCATCCTACCAATCCTCGACTTTGGCGATGTCATTTACAAAATAGCCTCCAATACCCTACTCAATAAATTGGATGCAGTCTATCACAGTGCCATCCGTTTTGTCACCAAAGCCCCATACACTACCCACCACTGCGACCTGTACGCTCTCGTTGGCTGGCCCTCGCTTCATACTCGTCGCCAAACCCTCTGGCTCCATGTCATCTACAAGACCCTGCTTTGCAAAGTCCCCCCTTATCTCAGCTCGCTGGTCACCATAGCATCACCCACCTGTAGCACGCGCTCCAGCAGGTATATCTCTCTGGTCACCCCCAAAACCAATTCTTACTTTGGCCACCTCGCCTTCCAGTTCTCTGCTGCCAATGACTGGAACGAACTGCAAAAATCTCTGAAACTGGAAACACTTATCTCCCTCACTAGCTTTAAGCACCAACTGTCAGAGCAGCTCACATATTATTGCACTTGTACATAGCCCACCTATAATTTAGCCCAAACAACTACCTCTCCCCCTACTGTATTTATTTATTTTGCTCCTTTGCACCCCATTATTTCTATATCTACTTTGCACATTCTTCCACTGCAAATCTACCATTCCAGTGTTTTACTTGCTATATTGTATTTACTTTGCCACCATGGCCTTTTTGTTGCCTTTACCTCCCTTATCTCACCTCATTTGCTCACATTGTATATAGACTTATTTTTCTACTGTATTATTGACTGTATGTTTGTTTTACTCCATGTGTAACTCTGTGTCGTTGTATGTGTCGAACTGCTTTGCTTTATCTTGGCCAGGTCGCAATTGTAAATGAGATTGCCTACCTGAGATTGCCTACCTGGTTAAATAAAGGTGAAATAAATAAAACTGAACCAGGACCCATCTTTTTGTATCCAATTTAGAACCCATCCAATCATATTACATCCGGACTACTGTACCAGAACCCATCCTATCATATTACATCCTCATTACTGAACCAGAACCCATCATATCATATTACATCCTGACTACTGTACCAGAACCCATCATATAATATTACATCCTGACTACTGTACCAGAACCCATACTATCATATTACATCCTGACTACTGTACCAGAACCCATCCTATCATATTACATCCTCATTACTGAACCAGAACCCATCATATCATATTACATCCTGACTACTGAACCCATCCTATCATATTACATCCTGACTACTGAACCAGAACCCATCCTATCATATTACATCCTGACTACTGAACCAGAACCCATCCTATCATATTACATCCTGACTACTGAACCAGAACCCATCCTATCATATTACATCCTGACTACTGAACCAGAACCCATCCTATCATATTACATCCTGACTACTGAACCAGAACCCATCCTATAATATTACATCCTGACTACTGTACCAGAACCCATACTATCATATTACATCCTCATTACTGAACCAGAACCCATACTATCATATTACATCCTCACTACTGAACCAGAACCCATCCTATCATATTACATCCTGACTACTGTACCAGAACCCATCCTATCATATTACATCCTCATTACTGAACCAGAACCCATCATATCATATTACATCCTGACTACTGAACCCATCCTATCATATTACATCCTGACTACTGTACCAGAACCCATCCTATCATATTACATCCTGATTACTGAACCAGAACCCATCCTATAATATTACATCCTGACTACTGAACCCATCCTATCATATTACATCCTGACTACTGAACCTGAACCCATCCTATCATATTACATCCTCATTACTGAACCAGAACCCATCATATCATATTACATCCTCATTACTGAACCAGAACCCATACTATCATATTACATCCTGACTACTGAACCAGAACCCATCATATCATATTACATCCTGACTACTGTACCAGAACCCATCATATCATATTACATCCTGACTACTGAACCAGAACCCATACTATCATATTACATCCTCATTACTGAACCAGAACCCATACTATCATATTACATCCTGACTACTGAACCAGAACCCATCATATCATATTACATCCTGACTACTGAACCAGAACCCATCCTATCATATTACATCCTCATTACTGAACCAGAACCCATCATATCATATTACATCCTGACTACTGTACCAGAACCCATCATATCATATTACATCCTGACTACTGAACCAGAACCCATACTATCATATTACATCCTCATTACTGAACCAGAACCCATACTATCATATTACATCCTCACTACTGAACCAGAACCCATCCTATCATATTACATCCTCATTACTGAACCAGAACCCATCCTATCATATTACATCCTCATTACTGAACCAGAACCCATCTTATCATATTACATCCTGACTACTGAACCAGAACCCATCCTATCATATTACATCCTGACTACTGAACCAGAACCCATCATATCATATTACATCCTGACTACTGAACCAGAACCCATCCTATCATATTACATCCTCATTACTGAACCAGAACCCATACTATCATATTACATCCTCACTACTGAACCAGAACCCATCCTATCATATTACATCCTCATTACTGAACCAGAACCCATCCTATCATATTACATCCAAATCAAATCAAATCAAATCAAATCAAATTTTATTTGTCACATACACATGGTTAGCAGATGTTAATGCGAGTGTAGCGAAATGCTTGTGCTTCTAGTTCCGACAATGCAGTAATAACCAACAAGTAATCTAACTAACAATTCCAAAACTACTGTCTTGTACACAGTGTAAGGGGATAAAGAATATGTACATAAGGATATATGAATGAGTGATGGTACAGAGCAGCATAGGCAAGATACAGTAGATGGTATCGAGTACAGTATGTACAAATGAGATGAGTATGTAAACAAAGTGGCATAGTTTAAAGTGGCTAGTGATACATGTATTACATAAGGATACAGTCGATGATATAGAGTACAGTATATACGTATGCATATGAGATGAATAATGTAGGGTAAGTAACATTTATATAAGGTAGCATTGTTTAACTGACTACTGACTACTGAACCAGAACCCATCCTATAATATTCTGATTATCATCCCCTCGTTTGCCAAAAAAACTTTGAATTGTTGGTCCAACTTTGAAAAGTTAGTCCAAAATACACCCCACATCATGTTATAACAACATGGTGCCCGACTTCACAGTCATTGTGGCGAACAACCATTTGTCGATGCAATGCGACGTCTGCAATGTAGTCAGGCAGTACCTTTGTGTTCACAGGGAGGGACAATAGAAAAGGAGAGCTGAAAAATGTCCCCTTGAACACCTACGCATCAGCTAAATAATACTGTACTTTCCTAAATAAACTGTACTTTCCTCAATAAACTGTACTTTCCCCAATAAACTGTACTTTCCTCGATAAACTGTACTTTCCTAAATAAACTGTACTTTCCTCAATAAACTGTACTTTCCTCGATAAACTGTACTTTCCTAAATAAACTGTACTTTCCTCAATAAACTGTACTTTTCTAAATAAACTGTACTTTTCTAAATAAACTGTACTTTCCTCAATAAACTGTACTTTCCTCAATAAACTGTACTTTTCTCAATAAACTGTACTTTGCCATAATTTACCATAATAATTTAAATTTACAAAACCCAATCACCAAGTGTCCTCGAAAAAGTCAACTTTTCAGGAATTTAAGAAAAAAAAATATATATATATATACATTTTCTGATCTTTTGTTATGTAGTTTTGGAAGTTGTTTTGAATGACTTTGATTGGTCCTACAGTCATGAAATATTTGCATGCAGTACTTTGATTGGTCAGCAGTACATGGAGGAGAATTTTGTTTTGTTTTTTTAAACGTTTTTTTAAACAAAAACATTAAAATGCTAAGGTTTTTACAGGACGCTGAAATTATTAAAATTTCCTTTCAATTAACCCAGTCACAATAGTACAAGTTACTACAAAATAAACATTTTAAAATAGAAAACAACACTTTTTTATTAGAAAAGTTAAATAAATAAATAATCATTTAAAAAAGAACATGATCATATTTACCCTACACACAGTAAATGTGTTTTATGTTAAAGATAAAAGTTGGTCTTACCTTTCTTGTTTCCAGACATGGTTCAGTTGGAGGATGGAGAATTTCAACTCAATATAACTTGATCAGGATAACAACAATTCCTTTTCCTCTGCTTTAATAAAGACTTTGGGTGTATTCATTAGTGCACAGTGTAGCAAACAATAGCAAAAAAAAAAGCTTCATAACGCAAAACATCTTGCAATGAAAATGTGAGTTTCTATTGGGGCAAATTCAGTTGGGCACCTCCACGTCCTCCTCCACCCAAATGAACAGAAACGAAAGTCCAAAATAAATGTTCAGTTTTGATTTCCTGAAGACGTGTGGGGCACAACCAGTGTGTATGTGCAGGGTGGTGTATGTGTGTGTGTGCAGGGTGGTGTGTGTGTACAGGGTGGTGTGTGTGTGTGTGTGTGTGTGTGTGTACAGGGTGGTGTGTGTGTGTGTGTGTGTGTGTGTGTGTGTGTGTGTGTGTGTGTGTGTGTGTGTGTGTGTGTGTGTGTGTGTGTGTGTGTGTGTGTGTGTGTGTACAGGGTGGTGTGTGTGTGTGTGTGTGTGTGTACAGGGTGGTGTGTGTGTGTGTGTGTGTGTGTGTACAGGGTGGTGTGTGTGTGTACAGGGTGGTGTGTACAGGGTGGTGTGTGTGTGTGTGTTTGTGTGCAGGGTGGTGTATGTGTGTGTGTGCAGGGTGGTGTGTGTGTACAGGGTGGTGTGTGTGCAGGGTGGTGTGTGTGTACAGGGTGGTGTGTGTGCAGGGTGGTGTGTGTGTGTGTGTGCAGGGTGGTGTGTGTGTACAGGGTGGTGTGTGTGCAGGGTGGTGTGTGTGTACAGGGTGGTGTGTGTGCAGGGTGGTGTGTGTGCAGGGTGGTGTGTGTGTGTGTGCAGGGTGGTGTGTGTGTGCGTGTGTGTTTGTGTTTGTGTAGGGTGGTGTGTGTGCAGGGTGGTGTGTGTGTACAGGGTGGTGTGTGTGTGTGTATGTGCAGGGTGGTGTGTGTGTGTGTGTGTGTGTAGGGTGGTGTGTGTGTGTAGGGTGGTGTGTGTGTAGGGTGGTGTGTGTGTGTGTGTGTGTGTGTGTGTGTGTGTGTGTGTGTAGGGTGGTGTGTGTGCAGGGTGGTGTGTGTGCAGGGTGGTGTGTGTAGGGTAGGGGGGTGTGTGTGTAGGGTGGTGTGTGTAGGGTGGTGAGTGTGTAGGTTGGTGTGTGTAGGGTGGTGTGTGTGTAGAGTGGTGTGTGTGTAGGGTGGTGTGTGTTTCCTCCTCCTCTCCATAATCCACCCAAGCTGAACAGAAATGTTAAGTTTTGATTTCCTGAAGGTGGGTGGGGCACAACCAGTGTGAGCCTGCATTGATGTCTTTGTGCCTGCAGGGTGGTGTGTGTGTGTGTGTGCATTGTGGTCTTTGTGCCTGCAGGGTGGTGTGTGTGTGTGTGTGTACAGGGTGGTGTGTGTGTGTGCATTGTGGTCTTTGTGCCTGCACGGTGGTGTGTGTGTGTGCATTGTGGTCTTTGTCACTAAATTCAATTCAATTCAATTTGAGGGACTTTATTGGCATGGGAAACATGTGTTAACATTGCAAAGCAAGTGAGGTAGACAACATACAAAGTGAAAATATAAAGTGAAAAACAACAAAAATGAACAGTAAACATTACACATACAGAGGTTTCAAAACAGTAAAGACATTACAAATGTCATATTATATATATATATATACAGTGTTTTAACAATGTACAAATGGTTAAAGGACACAAGATAAAATAAATAAGCATAAATATGGGTTCTATTTACAATGGTGTGTGTTCTTCACTGGTTGCCCTTTTCTCGTGGCAACAGGTCACAAATCTTGCTGCTGTGATGGCACACTGTGGAATTTCACCCAGTAGATATGGGAGTTTTTCAAATTTGGATTTGTTTTCGAATTCTTTGTGGATCTGTGCAATCTGAGGGAAATATGTCTCTCTAATATGGTCATACATTGGGCAGGAGGTTAGGAAGTGCAGCTCAGTTTCCACCTCATTTTGTGGGCAGTGAGCACATAGCCTGTCTTCTCTTGAGAGCCATGTCTGCCTACGGCGGCCTTTCTCAATAGCAAGGCTATGCTCACTGAGTCTGTACATAGTCAAAGCTTTCCTTAATTTTGGGTCAGTCACAGTGGTCAGGTATTCTGCCGCTGTGTACTCTCTGTTTAGGGCCAAATAGCATTCTAGTTTGCTCTGTTTTTTTGTTAATTCTTTCCAATGTGTCAAATAATTATCTTTTTGTGAGGTAGATAATATACAAAAGTGAAATAAACTATAAAAATTAACAGTAAACATTACACATACAGAAATGTCAAAACAATAAAGATGTGGTGTGTGTAGGTTGGTGTGTGTAGGGTGGTGTCATATTATACATATATATATATATATATATATATATACAGTGTTGAACAATGTACAAATGGTTAAGGAACACAAGGGACAATAAATAAGAATAAATATGGGTTGTATTCACTCTCTCTCTCTCTCTCTCTTTCTCGCTGTCTCTCTCTGTCTCTCTCTCTCTCTCTCTGTCTCTGTCTGTCTCTCTCTCTCTCTGTCTCTCTCTCTGTCTCTCTCTCTCTCTCTCTCTCTCTCTCTCTCTCTCTCTCTCTCTCTCTGTCTCTCTCTGTCCGTCTCTCTCTCTCTCTCTGTCTCTCTCTCTCTCTCTCTCTCTCTCTCTCTCTCTCTCTCTCTCTCTCTCTCTCTCTGTCTCTCTCTGTCCGTCTCTCTCTCTCTCTCTCTCTCTCTCCTCAAATCCATGCTTTATTGGCATGGAAACAAATCAGGTGAAGTAGATAATATACCATATATATCAGGGTGGCAGGTGGTTCGAGCTTTGGACTAGTAACTGAAAGGTTGCAAGATCGAATCCCTGAGCTGACAAGGTAAAAATATGTTGTTCTGCCTCTATGGGGTCTGTTTGTGAACAGAGCCCCAGGACCAGCTTGCTTAGGGGACTCTTCTCCAGGTTCATCTCTCTGTAGGGTGTGTTTGTGTTTGTGAACAGAGCCCCAGGACCAGCTTGCTTAGGGGACTCTTCTCCAGGTTCATCTCTCTGTAGGGTGTGTTTGTGTTTGTGAACAGAGCCCCAGGAACAGCTTGCTTAGGGGACTCTTCTCCAGGTTCATCTCTCTGTAGGTGATGGCTTTGTTATGGAAGATTTAGGAATCACTTCCTTTTAGGTGGTTGTAGAATTTAACAGCTCTTTTCTGGATTTTGATCATTAGTGGGTATCAACCTAATTCTCCTCTGCATGCATTATTTGGTGTTCTACATTGTACACAGAGGATATTTTTTGCAGAATTCTGCGTGCAGAGTCTCAATTTGGTGTTTGTCCCATTTTGTGAAGTCTTGGTTGGTGAGCGGACCCCAGACCTCAAAACCATAAAGGGCAATGGGCTCTATGACTGATTCAAATATTTTTAGACAAATCCTAATTAGTTATTTGAATTTTATGTTCCTTTTGATGGCATAGAAGACACTTCTTGCTTTGTCTCTCAGATCGTTCACAGCTTTGTGGAAGTTACCTGTGGCGCTGATGTTTAGGCCAAGGTATGTATAGTTTTTTGTGTGCTCGAGGGCAATGGTGTCTAGATGGAATTTGTATTTGTGGTCCTGGCAACTGGACCTTTTTTAGAACACCATTATTTTGGTCTTACTGAGATTTACTGTCAGGGCCCAGGTCTGGCAGAATCTGTGCAGAACATCTAGGTGCTGCTGTTGGCCCTCCTTGGTTGGTGACAGAAGCACCAGATCATCAGCAAACAGTAGACATTTGACTTCAGATTCTAGTAGGGTGAGGCCGGGTGCTGCAGACTTTTCTAGTGCCCGCGCCAATTGGTTTAGATATATACGTTGAAGAGGGTGGGGCTTAAGCTGCATCCCTGTCTCACCCCACGACCCTGTGTGAAGAAATATGTGTGATTTTTGCCAATTGTAACTGCACACTTTTTCTCCCAACACCACTTTCCATCAATTTGTATAGCAGACCCTCATGACAAATTTAATCAATGGCTTTTTTTTTTAAATCAACAAAGCATTAGAAGACTTTGCCTTTGTTTTGGTTTGTTTGGTTGTCAATTATGGTGTGCAGGGTGAATACATGGTCTGTTGTACGGTAATTTGGTAAAAAGCCAATTTGACATTTGCTCAGTACATTGTTTTCATTGAGGAAATGTACGAGTCTGCTGTTAATGATAATGCAGAGGATTTTCCCAAGGTTACTGTTGATGCATATCCCACGGTAGTTATTGAGGTCAAATTTGTTTCCACTTTTGTGAATAGGGGTAATCATTCCTTGGTTCCAAATATCGGGGGAAGATGCCAGAGCCAAAGATGATGTTAAAGAGTTGTAGTTTAGCCAATTTAGTTTAGCCAATTGGAATTTGTTGTCTGTATATTTGATCATTTCATTGAGGATACCATCAACCCCACAGGCCTTTTTGGGTTGGAGGGTTTGTATTTTGTCCTGTAGTTCATTCAAGTTAATTAGAGAATCCAGTGGGTTCTGGAATCCAGTGTGTTCTGGAATCCAGTGGGTTCTGGAATCCAGTGGGTTCTGGTAGTCTTTAATAGTTGATTCTAAGATTTGCATTTGATCATGTATAGGTTTTTGCTGTTTGTTCTTTGTTATAGAGCCAACATTATTGGAGAAGTGGTTTACCCATACATCTCTCTCTGTCTCTCTCTCTCTCTTTCTCTCTTTCTCTCTCTGTCTCGCTCTGTCTCTCTCTGTCTCTGTCTCTCTCTATCTCTCTCTCTATCTCTCTGTCTCTCTATCCCTCCTCCTCTCTCCCCTCCATATCCTAAATTCCCTCCCATGTCAGGTAGCCACATCCACTCACCCTCACCAGACCCCAAGCTTTTAACGGTTATTTACAACCACTCCTGTCTCTGTCCCTCTGTGATTGTGATTGTGTGTGTGTGTGTGTGTGATTGTGTGTGTGATTCTATGTGTGTGTGTGTGTGATTGTGTGTGTGTGTGTGTGTGAGAGAGAGAGTCTTTCAGAAGCCATTTTCTACCACTCCCATCTCAGCAGCTCTGTGTCTGTCTCTGACCTTGTGCTCTGTCTGGGGAATAATGCATGCTATACTGTGAGCTGAAGGGGTGATACACACACACACACACACACACACACACAAGGAAGCTGTTTTTTGTTGTTGTTGTGTGTGTGTGTGTGTGTGTGTGTGTGTGTGTGTGTGTGTGTGTGTGTGTGTGTGTGTGTGTGTGTGTGTGTGTGTGTGTGTGTGTGTGTGTGTGTGTGTGTGTGTGTGTGTGCGTGTGTGTGTGTGTGTGTGTGCGTGCGAGAGAAAGAGAAAGCATTCTGTCAGAACAACTTTAGATTAGGACTTTAGATAGAACTTTAGCTCACCATTCAGAATAGGTGTGTCAACTTTTGACTGTACTGAAAACCACTATACAACTGTAGACTAGGGATCCAGCTGTATCTGTCGAATGACAGAGCAACTTTAGGCTCACCTCAAATGTCCTACTACCAGTCAAAGGTTTTGGACACACCTACTCATTCAAGACCAGACGACTGTGTGATCACGCTCTCGGCAGCCGATGTGACCTTTAAACAGGTCAACATTCACAAAGCCAACGGGACCAGACGGATAACCAGGACGTGTACTCCAGGCATGTGCTGACCAACTGGCAGGTGTCTTCACTGACATTTTCAACCTGTCCCTGACCGAGTTTGTAATACCAACATGTTTCAAGCAGACCACCATAGTTATCCCTGTGCCGAAGAACACTAAGGTAACCTGCCTAAATGACTACAGAACCGTAGCACTCACGTCCATAGCCATGAAGTGCTTTGAAAGGCTGGTAATGGCTCACATCAACACCATTATCCCAGAAACCCTAGACCCACTCCAATTTGCATACCACCCCAACAGATGATGCAATCGCTACCCTCTCACACCTGGACAAAGGGAACACCTATGTAAGAATTGTATTCAGAGACTACAGCTCAGCGTGTCCACATCACCAACAAACTAACATGGTCCAAACACACCAAGACAGTTGTGAAGAGGGCACGACAAAATCTATTCCCTCTCAGGAGACTGAAAAGATTTGGCATTGGTCCTGAGATCCTCAAAAGGTTCTACAGCTGCACCATCGAGAGCATGGTTGCATCACTGCCTGGTATGGCAACTGCTCGGCTTCGCCCCCATTCTCATCGACGGGGCTGTAGTGGAGCAGGTTGAGAGCTTCAAGTTCCTTGTTGTCCACATCAACAACAAACTAGAGTGGTCCAAACACACCAAGACAGTCATGAAGAGGGCACGACAAAACTTATTCCCACTCAGGAGACTGAAAATGTTTGGCATGGGTCCTGAGATCCTCAAAAGGTTCTACAGCTGCACCATCGAGAACATGGTTGCATCACTGCCTCGTATGGCAACTGCTCGGCTTCCGACCGCAAGGCACTACAGAGGGTAGTGTGAATGGCCCAGTACATCACTGGGGCTAAGCTCCCTGCCATCCAGGACTTCTATACCAGGAGGTGTCAGAGGAAGGCCCTAAAAATTGTCAAAGACTCCAGCCACCCTAGTCATAGACTGTTCTCTCTGCTACCGCACGGCAAGCGGTACCAGAGTGCCAAGTCTAGGTCCAAGAGGCTTCTAAACAGCTTCTACCCCCAAAGCCATAAGACTGCTGAACAGCTAATCAAATGGCTACCCAGACTATTTACATTTACATTGCCCCCCCCCCTCCCGCTCTTACACTGCTGTTACTCTCTGTTATTATCTATGCGTAGTCACTTTAATAACTCTACCTACATGTGCATATTACCTCAACTAACTGGTGCCCCTGCACATTGACTCTGTATCGGTACCACCTGTATATAGCCTCGCTATTGTTATTTTACTGCTGCTCTTTAATTATGTGTTCTATTTCTTATTTTTGTAGGTATTTTTCTCAAAACTGCTTGTTGGTTAAGAGCTTGTCAGTAAGCATTTCACTGTATATTTGTGTCGTGTCTTTGGCTATGCCGTGATATGACATGCTATTCTATAAAATAATTTCTCTGTAATGAATATTACCTGATTGAGCTAATCATGTAAACGTAATTAACTAGAGAGTCGGGGCATCGCAAAATAATATTTATATTCCGTATAAACTCTTAAAGACCTCAAAATATTTTACATCAATAGCAGTCAATATTAATCGTCACCTTAATTCAGTCTCGTCTGAAAGTTGGAAATTCTTGGTTATCTGCACGAACCCTGGCTAACAAGTTGAATCAGCAATACAAAATTGGGTTTAATTATTTATTTACTAAATACTTAACTAATCAAACAGAATTACACATACACATAATTAATCATAACTTGATTACAAATTACGTCGAAAAGAAAAACGTCCCTAGCGGGCGGAACAGATATGACAGCTTGTTACACAAAAGAAAAGGGGCGGGGTTTGAGTGAAAGAGCGGGAAGACTGAGGAACAAAGGGAAGAAGCTGTGCTATCGTAAATACAGCATCTTATGCATTCTAAATTACCGCCCATTTGGAAAAGGAAAATGCAATAAGTATTTACTCTGAGCTGCGCTTCAGTAGGTTGATGGTAGATGGAAGGCCGTGTTGACAAACCAAGTCCTTTGTCCTTTGAAGAATGTCTCTGGTGGTCAATTGGATACGTTGTAGTAACGTCGTTGTATGATAGACGGGATACTTTGTCCGTTCCTTCCTACCCCTCCGATTGCAGCTGCTGTTGCTAACTCAACGGCTAGGAGGTATCACTGCTGTAGTGAATAAGAGGTCAAAGTTCGCAACCAAAGCTTACGCTGATGTTGGCTTCGTTCTGTAGTTATTATCTGAACCATTCTGACATAGGACCGTCGTCCTCACATCCTCGGAACAGGAGGCTATATTGTTGTCAAGGCTTTATATAGGAAGGGAGAGGAGGGCGTGTTTGAAAAGTTTTATAGCCCATGTCTCTTCACAGGGGCAGCCCACTGATTGAGCAGAGCCCTAACTTTATGAAAACCCAAATCTCACATTTTAGAAGCTGAAATCACATTTCATCCCATCACGAATAATTTCATATTCAAACATTTAAATTGAACAACAATTCCATGTGAATCCGATAACTCTGATGTGTAGACTTTCCACTGTAGAGTTTGTCATCTTATCATTGATGAGAATGTCTCAGATGACAACCGAACTGACATCATATTCATTAAGTACCACCACATATGTTCAATTGGTCGGATTGCCAGAATATAGTTCATTTCCCTCCACTTTCTGATGTTCCCAGAATCTCTATGTTAACCAAGGGTTTTGCAAATGTAACATCAGTAGGGTAGAGAGAGGGAAAAGGGGGGAAGAGCTATTTATGACTGTCATAAACTTACCCCCAGGCCAACGTCATGACGTGTGTGTGTGTGTGTGTGTGTGTGTGTGTTCGTGCGAGGGTATGCGCGTGTGTGTGTGTGCACCTTTCTGACACACACACCATTATCCAGTTGTTGCATTACAAATCATATATGAATATTGCCAAGCTGCAAATCCAATCGCAAATCCCCCTCTCTCTCCAACTCCAGAATAATCTAAATACCAGACAGATAAATACAACACAGTGATTCCCATCTGGTGGTTCTACTGGGTCTCAATGGTTCTGAAGGTACCAGACTGTCATGGTGTAGTTCTGAAGGTACCAGACTGTCATGGTGTGGTTCTGAAGGTACCAGACTGTCATGTTGTGGTTCTGAAAGTACCAGACTGTCATGTTGTGGTTCTGAAGGTATTAGACTGTCATGGTGTGGTTCTGAAGGTACCAGACTGTCATGTTGTGGTTCTGAAGGTACCAGACTGTCATGTTGTGGTTCTGAAGGTACCAGACTGTCATGTTGTGGTTCTGAATGTACCAGACTGTCATGGTGTGGTTCTGAAGGTACCAGACTGTCATGTTGTGGTTCTGAAAGTACCAGACTGTCATGTTGTGGTTCTGAAGGTACCAGACTGTCATGGCGTGGTTCTGAAGGTACCAGACTGTCATGTTGTGGTTCTGAAGGTACCAGACTGTCATGTTGTGGTTCTGAAAGTACCAGACTGTCATGTTGTGGTTCTGAATGTACCAGACTGTCATGGTGTGGTTCTGAAGATACCAGACTGTCATGGTGTGGTTCTGAAGGTACCAGACTGTCATGTTGTGGTTCTGAAGGTACCAGACTGTCATGTTGTGGTTCTGAAGATACCAGACTGTCATGTTGTGGTTCTGAAGGTACCAGACTGTCATGTTGTGGTTCTGAATGTACCAGACTGTCATGTTGTGGTTCTGAAGGTACCAGACTGTCATGGTGTGGTTCTGAAGGTACCAGACTGTCATGGTGTGGTTCTGAAGGTACCAGACTGTCATGTTGTGGTTCTGAAGGTACCAGACTGTCATGTTGTTGTTCTGAAGGTACCAGACTGTCATGTTGTGGTTCTGAAGGTACCAGACTGTCATGGTGTGGTTCTGAAGGTACCAGACTGTCATGTTGTGGTTCTGAAGGTACCAGACTGTCATGTTGTGGTTCTGAAGGTACCAGACTGTCATGTTGTGGTTCTGAAGATACCAGACTGTCATGTTGTGGTTCTGAATGTACCAGACTGTCATGTTGTGGTTCTGAAGGTACCAGACTGTCATGTTGTGGTTCTGAAGGTACCAGACTGTCATGGTGTGGTTCTGAAGGTACCAGACTGTCATGTTGTGGTTCTGAAAGTACCAGACTGTCATGTTGTGGTTCTGAAGGTACCAGACTGTCATGTTGTGGTTCTGAAGGTACCAGACTGTCATGTTGTGGTTCTGAAGGTACCAGACTGTCATGGTGTGGTTCTGAAGGTACCAGACTGTCATGTTGTGGTTCTGAAAGTACCAGACTGTCATGTTGTGGTTCTGAAGGTACCAGACTATCATGTTGTGGTTCTGAAGGTACCAGACTGTCATGTTGTGGTTCTGAAGGTACCAGACTGTCATGTTGTTGGTCCCATTGAAAGTTCCCTCTGGTCATGGCATCACAGTGAACACAGTTATGACAAGGGAAATTTCCATCAGAAATTACAGACATGAAAATGCTATTATTATTTTTTCTTCTTCTGGCAAATCTGACCTAACTAAACAATCCTGTAACTTTGATGGTCTCTCATAGCAAAATCTTAGGGGGGGGGGGGGGGGGGGGGGGGGTTCAAAGGCTTTACCAAAGCTAGAATCGCTGTGTAATAATGCTAAAGTTTATTAACCACTTCCTTGATCAACCTCGAAATGGAGCTGTGGGATGACAGCGAAGTTACCGAGGGAGTAGAGGGATTCCTTCACGTCGCATCATGCATCCAGCAGCTCAGTTATTAAAGGCAATTGTCCAATCATTCTTCTTCTTTATACCCTCTTTGTTTTTTGAATCGTTCGCACACGTACATCAGATGATGAATCGGGAAACTGACGTTTTAAGGACAACATCCTGGATCTCCTGTACTGTGCCTTCCACTAATATTGGCACCCTGGGGGAAATATTTGCAACATGGTGAAAAAAATAAAATGATTTGCTGATCCTAATGGTTTTTCATTTAAATTTGTTTTATCCTCTTGGTCTTTCATTTAATAAAATATTCACAAAAAAATGTAACCTTTAATTGAAGTAGAATTTTTTTTGTTTTTATGTATGTGAAAAAAATATAAATAACATGTGTGCCACAATTATTGGTTTAGGGGTAAAATCCAACTACAGTATATTGGGATGGCAGGTACCCTAGTGGTTAGAGTGGAGGGGTGGCAGGTACCCTAGTGGTTAGAGTGAAGGGGTGGCAGGTAGCCTAGTGGTTAGAGTGGAGGGGCGGCAGGTAGCCTAGTGGTTAGAGTGGAGGGGTGGCAGGTAGCCTAGTGGTTAGATTACAGGGATGGCAGGTACCCTAGTGGTTAGAGTGGAGGGGTGGCAGGTACCCTAGTGGTTAGAGTGGAGGGGTGGCAGGTACCCTAGTGGTTAGAGTGGAGGGGTGGCAGGTAGCCTAGTGGTTAGAGTGGAGGGGTGGCAGGTAGCCTAGTGGTTAGAGTGGAGGGGTGGCAGGTAGCCTAGTGGTTAGATTACAGGGATGGCAGGTACCCTAGTGGTTAGAGTGGAGGCGTGGCAGGTACCCTAGTGGTTAGAGTGGAGGGGTGGCAGGTACCCTAGTGGTTAGAGTGGAGGGGTGGCAGGTAGCCTAGTGGTTAGAGTGGAGGGGCGGGAGGTAGCCTAGTGGTTAGAGTGGAGGGGCGGGAGGCAGCCTAGTGGTTAGAGTGGAGTGGCGGGAGGTAGCCTAGTGGTTAGAGTGGAGGGGCGCCAGGTAGCCTAGTGGTTAGAGTGGAGGGGCGCCAGGTAGCCTAGTGGTTAGAGTGGAGGGGCGGGAGGTAGCCTAGTGGTTAGAGTTGGACTAATGACTGAAAGTGTTGCAAGAACAGGTCCACCGAGCTGACAAGATAAAAATCTGTCGTTCTGCCCCTGAACGTAGCAGTTAACCCACTGTTCCTGTCATTGAAACTAAGAATTTGTTCTTAACTGGCTTGAAAATCTTCCAGCAGGACATTGATTCAAAACACACCTCAAAATCAAAACAAAAATGGTTCGCTGACCACAGAATCAAGGTTTTTACCATGGCCTTCCTAGTCCCCCTGACCCAAACCCCATAGAAAACCCGTGGGACGAGCTGAAGAGGAGAGTCCACAAGCGTGGACCTGGGAATCTGAAGGATCTAGAGAGATTCTGTATGGAGGAATAGTCTCAGATCCCTTGCCATGTGTTCCCATCCTCATTAGGCATTATAGGAGTAGAATCAGAGCTGTTAGATTGGCAAAGGGAAGTTGAACAAAGTACATACAGTATATTTGAGAAAAACATTTTGTTTTAAAATGTAAGAAAAAAAAATCTTTCAATTATTTTTCTTGAATTGAAGGTTTAGATTCTTGTTAATATTTTTTGAATGAAAGACCAAGAGGATAAACAATAATAAAATAATAAAAAAATAAATTGCCCATTTTGCTCATATTTACCCAGGGTGCCAATATTAGTGGAGGGCACTGTATATTTTGTATTTTTTCAGCTAGGCAAGCCAGTTAAGAACAAATTCTTAGTTTCAATGACAGCCTAGGAACAGAGGGTTAACTGCTACGTTCAGGGGCAGAACGACAGATTTGTATCTTGTCAGCTCGGTGGACCTGACCTTGCAACAGTTTCAGTTATTAGTCCAACTCTAACCACTAGGCTACCTGCCACCCCTCCACTCTAACCACTAGGCTACCTCCCGCCCCTCCACTCTAACCACTAGGCTACCCTGCCGCCCCTCCACTCTAACCACTAGGCTACCTCCCGCCACTCCACTCTAACCACTAGGCTGCCTCCCGCCCCTCCACTCTAACCACTAGGCTACCTCCCGCCCCTCCACTCTAACCACTAGGCTGCCTCCCGCCCCTCCACTCTAACCACTAGAGTACCTGCCGCCCCTCCTCTCTAACCACTAGAGTACCTGCCGCCCCTCCACTCTAACCACTAGAGTACCTGCCGCCCCTCCACTCTAACCACTAGACTACCTGCCGCCCCTCCACTCTAACCACTAGGCTGCCTGCCGCCCCTCCGCTCTAACCACTAGACTACCTGCCGCCCCTCCACTCTAACCACTAGACTACCTGCCGCCCCTCCACTCTAACCACTAGACTACCTGCCGCCCCTCCACTCTAACCACTAGGCTACCTGCCGCCCCCAATGGAGAATGGAGGACAATCGCCTTATATGCATCGAATTCATGCAATTCAAGATCGTCACCTGATCAAGATGGAAAAATGTAATCAATATATCTCATAAACACTTTGATAAACTTAGAATAGGGATTGCTATTGTATCCAACTCAAATGTCTCCAAAAAACAAACTAGCATGATCGGGTTTAATTGGCCATATCATAGCAGTTACTTGATATAATAACAGTCTTCAGAGTTAAACTAATTCTCAGTCAATATTTCATTAGTAAGGCCGAACAATAAATCAGGACAGAATGAAGAGGTACTGTAGATGGCAACTAGAAATGTTAGATTAAGATACAATAACACAACCTAAAGGAGCAGCCTTATGGAGCAGTCTGAAGGAGCAGTCTGAAGAAGCACCCTGAAGGAGCAGTCTGAAGAAGCAGCCTGAAGGAGCAGTCTGAAGGAGCAGTCTGAAGAAGCACCCTGAAGGAGCAGTCTGAAGGAGCAGCCTAACGGAGCAGCTTGAAGGAGCAGCCTGAAGGAGCAGCCTGAAGGAGCAGCTTAACGGGGCAGCCTGAAGGAGCCGCCTGAAGGAGCAGCCTGAAGGAGCAGCCTAACGGAGCAGCCTGACGGAGCAGCCTGAAGGAGCAGCCTAACGGAGCAGCCTGAAGGAGCAGCCTGAAGGAGCAGCCTGAAGGAGAAGTCTGAAGGAGCAGCCTAACGGAGCAGCCTGAAGGAGCAGCCTGAAGGAGAAGTCTGAAGGAGCAGCCTAACGGAGCAGCCTGAAGGAGCAGCCTGAAGGAGCAGTCTGAAGGAGCAGCCTGAAGGAGCAGCCTGAATTAGCAGCCTGAAGGAGCATCCTAATGGAGCAGTCTAAAGAAGCGGGGCAGCCTGAAAGAGAAGACTGAAGGAGCAGCTTAACGAGGCAGCCTGAAGGAGAAGCCTGAAGGAGCAGCTTAACGGGGCAGCCTGAAGGAGCAGCCCGAAGGAGCAGCCTAACGGAGCAGCCTGAAGGAGCAGTCTAAAGAAGCAGCCTGAAGGAGCAGCCTGAAAAAGCAGCCTGAAGGAGCAGCCTAAAGGAGCAGCCTGAAGGAGCAGCCTAACAGAGCAGCCTGAATTAGCAGCCTGAAGGAGCATCCTAATGGAGCAGTCTAAAGAAGCGGGGCAGCCTGAAAGAGAAGACTGAAGGAGCAGCTTAACGAGGCAGCCTGAAGGAGAAGCCTGAAGGAGCAGCTTAACGGGGCAGCCTGAAGGAGCAGCCCGAAGGAGCAGCCTAACGGAGCAGCCTGAAGGAGCAGTCTAAAGAAGCAGCCTAACGGAGCAGCCTGAAGGAGCAGCCTAACGGAGAAGCCTGAAGGAGCAGCTTAACGGGGCAGCCTGAAGGAGCAGCCTGAAGGAGCAGCTTAACGGGGCAGCCTGAAGGAGCAGTCTAAAGAAGCAGCCAAACGGAGCAGCCTGAAGGAGCAGCCTAACGGGGCAGCCTGAAGGAGAAGCCTGAAGGAGCAGCTTAACGGGGCAGCCTGAAGGAGCAGCCTGAAGGAGCAGCCTGAAGGAGCAGCCTGAAAAAGCAGCCTGAAGGAGCAGCCTAAAGGAGCAGCCTGAAGGAGCAGCCTAACAGAGCAGCCTGAAGGAGCAGCTTAACGGAGCAGCCTGAAGGAGCAGCCTGAAGGAGCAGCTTAACGGAGCAGCCTGAAGGAGCAGCCTAACAGAGCAGCCTGAAGGAGCAACCTGAAGGAGCAGCTTAACGGAGCAGCCTGAAGGAGCAGCCTAACAGAGCAGCCTGAAGGAGCAGCCTGAAGGAGCAGTCTGAAGGAGCAGCCTATAGCAGCAGCCTGAAGGAGCAGCTTAACGGAGCAGCCTGAAGGAGCAGCCTGAAGGAGCAGCCTAACTAGCACACTACTTGTGACCAGAGCACTATTGGTGTAACACTAACTAAGATGGGGCAGCCTGAAGGAGCAGCCTAACTAGCACACTACTTGTGTAATGGATGTGAAATGGCTAGCTTAGTTAGCGGTGTTCGCGCTTAATAGCGTTTCAATCGGTGACGTCACTTGCTCTGAGACCTTGAAGTAGTAGTTCCCCTTGCTCTGCAAGGGCAGTGGCTTTTGTGGAGTGATGGGTAACGATGCTTCGAGGGTGACTGTTATTGATGTGTGCAGAGGGTCCCTGGTTCGTGCCAGGGGACGGTCTAAAGTTATACTGTTACACTTGTGACCAGAGCCCTATTGGAGGAAGGACAAACACTAACTAAGATGATATTTAAGATACAGACTAGATAAATACCATCAGCAGGTTCTGTATTCAGTCTGTCTGTGTTATAATTCACTATTCAAGACCTCCTCTCTTCTCTCTGTCTTATCTTAGCCTCGGGCAGAAATTTGAGTTTCTCATTATAAATACACTGTAAAGTTTGCCGCCATTGAACGCTGGAGAAAAGTGTTCTCTGGAGTGCTGAATCACGCTTCACTGTCTGGCAGTCCGACGGACGAAACTGGGTTTGGCGGATGCCAGGAGAACGCTACCTGCCCCAATGCATAGTGCCAACGGTAAAGTTTGGATGAGGAGGAATAATGTTTTGGGGCTGTTTTTCATGATTCAGGCTCCTTAGTTGCAGTGAAGGGAAAACTTAACATAGAATGACATTCTAGACAATTCTGTTCTTCCAACTTTTGTGGCAACAGTTTGGGGAAGATAATTTCCTGTTTCAGCATGACAATGCCCCCGTGTAGAAAGCAAGATCTATACAGAAATGGTTTGTCGATTTTGGTGTGGAAGAACTTGACTGGCCTGCACAGAGTCCTGACCTCAACCCCATCGAATACCTTTGGGATGAATTGGAACTCTGACTGTGAGCCAAGCCTAATAGACCAACATCAGAGCATAGGATGGAGGGAGAGAGGGATATAAATAAAGAGAGAGAGAGAGAAAGAAGGGAAGAGAGAGTCAGGGAGAAAAAAGAGAGAGAGAGAGAGAGAGAGAGAGAGAGGGAGAGGGAAGGAGGTAGAGAGAGAAGGAGGGCAGTAGAGAGAGTGGGAGGGCGGTAAAAATTGAGTGAGAGAAGGGGGGAGGGAGGGAGGTAGAGCAGAGTAAGAGAGAGATTATATTCTTTACCCATAACACTTCATCATTTACTCTCAGGGAGGTTTGCAGAGTGATGGAGAACAACCATCAATCAATGCTATTATTTAGAATATAGCGCCTCTTTTCCACACATACATTTTTTCACAATAAAACTACTCAACAACAATCCCAATCTAAAATGTATTAGCTAAGGTTTAAAACTCACTCACTGTCTCTCAGAGAATAATGACCCTGCAATCCGAATGGGATCCTATGCACTTTTATTAGCAAAGCGTATGCTCCGCCCACCTGAGGGCGGGACAGCCATCTATTTCCTGTGTTTGACGGGGGTGCAAATCCACTTGTCACTTAAACCTCGCTGGATTGATTGTTTTCATGGTTTTTTTTTTCTGCGACTGTTTCATACTCTGTCTTTTGCCTGTCGTTTCCCCCCCGTTAACGTTACGACCACGTGTAGTGTAGTGACCTGTCAAACACCGGTAGTGGAGGAAATGTTTATTAACAATCTGAGATGGTGGGAGTCAGAATCCTTTCTCTTTTGAGGTGGAATGGCTCTGCTCCATGTTATCTGACCGGTCCTATACATCACTTCTGTTACATGGTTTTGAAATATGTCTTTCAGTTACTTCTGAGTATTTTGTAATTTTGTATTAAACTGGGCTGAGCTATGTACAGGTACAATTCAACGTTGGTCCGTGTGCTGGGGATATAAGGGAACATGGTGTAGTCTTATTTTTTTAAGGATGCCTACACCTCTGCTGTTACTACAGTAGGTGCCAGCGTACCAACCCAAGGTCCTCTTTAAATGTTAAATTCCTCTATTTTTTTTTTTCTAAATGTAACATTCCATGTGATAAGTTGGATTCTGTTGATCTTAACTTGTATGGAATCAAAGTTAACCATAACCTTATCTCATCCTCTCTAGGTTTCGTCCTAGGTTCCTGCCTTTCTAGGGAGTTTTTTCCTAGCCACCGTGCCTCTGCTGTTTGGGGGGATTTTAGGCTGGGTTTCTGTGCAGCACATTGCGACAATGGGATTGATTGACTGTTCCGTCATTGAAGAACGAGGTAAAACATTTTTTAGCAGACATAAAATGTGAGGGTGGTGGGAAGGATTATATACATGCATAGCTATTGTATACCTTACATACAGTACTACCCGTTCAAATGTTTGGCGTCACTTAGAAATGTCCGTGTTTTTGAAAGAAAAGCACGTTTTTTTGTCCGTTAAAATAACATCAAATTGATCAGAAATACAGTGTAGACATTGTTAATGTTGTAAATGACTATTGTAGCTGGGAACGGCTGATTATTAATGGAATATCTACATAGGAGTACAGAGGCCCATTATCAGCAACCATCACTCCTGTGTTCCAATGGCACGTTGTGTTATAGCTAATCCAAGTTTATAATTTTAAAAGGCTAATTGATCATTAGAAAACCATTTTGAAATTATGTTAGCACAGCTGAAAACTGTTATGATGATTAAAGAAGCAATAAAACTGTCCTTCTTTAGACAAGTTGAGTATCTGGAGCATCAGCATTTGTGGGTTCGATTACAGGCTCAAAATGGCCAGAAACAAAGAACTTACTTCTGAAACTCGTGAACCTCGTGAAACTCGTCAGTCTATTCTTGTTCTGAGAAACTAAAGTTATTCCATGCGAGAAATTGCCAAGAAACTGAAGATCTCGTACAACGCTGTGTACTACTGCCGTCACAGAACAGCGCAAACTGGCTCTAACCAGAATAGAAAGAGGAGTGGGAGGCCCCGGTGCACAACTGAGCAGGAGGACAAGTACATTAGAGTATCTAGTTTGAGAAACAGACACCTCACAAGTCCTGAACTGGCAGCTTCATTAAATAGTACCCACAAAACACCAGTCTCAACGTCAACAGTGAAGAGGCGACTCCGGGATGCTGGCCTTCTAGGCAGAGTTCCTCTGTCCAGTCTCAACGTCAACAGTGAAGAGGCGACTCCTGGATGCTGGCCTTCTAGGCAGAGTTCCTCTGTCCAGTGTCTGTGTTCTTTTGCCCATCTTAATCTTTTCTTTTTATTGGCCAGTCTGAGATATGGCTTTTTCTTTGCAACTCTGCCTCTAATGAAGGGCATGATGATGCAATCTCTGTGATAAGTAGAACATCTGAATTCCTACCAGGTCACCCAGGATACAAGTCAGTATTCAACATCTATCTACATGACCTTAACCTGAAACACTTTGAAATGTGACATTTTGCAACAACTTCAACATTTGACGTTTGAGAAACGTGAATGAACGTCTAATTCTTACATTAGACTGTGAGAGCTAGTTGCAGCATTCATTGGTCTTTAACAGCACAGTAATTTAATTCAGGGTAAGTAGAGTCAGCAGTGAGGTAGCCCTGAGTTAGCCCTGAGTTAGCCGTGAGTTAGCCCTGAGTTAGCCGTGAGGAAGCCCTGAGTTAGCCGTGAGGTAGCCCTGAGTTAGCCGTGAGTTAGCCCTGAGTTAGCCCTGAGGTAGCCCTGAGTTAGCCTTGAGGTAGCCCTGAGTTAGCCCTGAGTTAGCCGTGAGGTAGCCGTGAGGTAGCCCTGAGTTAGCCCTGAGTTAGCCGTGAGGTAGCCGTGAGGTAGCCCTGAGTTAGCCCTGAGTTAGCCCTGAGGTAGCCCTGAGTTAGCCCTGAGGTAGCCGTGAGGTAGCCCTGAGGTAGCCCTGAGTTAGCCCTGAGTTAGCCCTGAGTTAGCCCTGAGGTAGCCCTGAGTTAGCCGTGAGGTAGCCGTGAGGTAGCCCTGAGGTAGCCCTGAGTTAGCCCTGAGTTAGCCCTTAGTTAGCCCTGAGGTAGCCGTGAGGTAGCCCTGAGGTAGCCCTGAGTTAGCCCTGAGGTAGCCTGCCCTGGAGCAGGTTCATTCTGAAGGATTCGTTGCCGTAGCAATTGACCTTGACCAAAAGGGTGAGCCACTTTCAAATGACAGATTATCCCGACTTGAACTCAAGAGTTGACCTTCGTTACCTCGCTGACTCCTCAAACTAAAAACTCTGAGGATAACTTTCGGGTCTACACACGGTTCCAAAAAGCTTGTGATTTAACGTCGGGACGTCATTGATCATGTGACTGTGAAACAAAGCAACCTACTTTTTTACCTCACATTTACAACAGACGGGAACTCCATTGCATAATGTAGGATGTAATATAAAAAAAAAACTGAACAGCACATGTTAATCAAAATTCATAATTGAAAAGTTTGAAATAGGGCCTCCCAACTGGTGCAGTGGTCTAAGGCACTGCAGTGCTTGAGGCGTCACTACAGATCCGGGTTCAATCCCGGGCTGTGACGCGACCAGGAGACCCATGAGGCGACGCACAATTGGCCCAGCGTCATCTGGGTTAGGTGAGGGCTTGGCCAGCTGGTATGTCCTGGTCCCATCTAGGGACTCCTGTGGCGGGCCGGGGGCATGCTGACACAGTCACCAGCTGTACCGTGTTTCCTCTGACAGAGCGGTGTAGCTGGTTTCTGTGTTAAGCGAGCAGTGTGGCTTGGCACGGTCGTGTTTCAGAGGATGTGTCGTAAGAAGCGGACCGCAGCGTGGTGTGACTGCATCATTTTAATGGATGACGAAAACACAAAGTAAACTGAACAAAACAATAAATGAACAATGACGCTATAATGAGAACTGTGCTGACACAAGCAACTAACATAGACAATCACCCACAACCCAAAATGACAAAACAGGCTACCTAAATATGGTTTCCAATCAGAGACAACGACTAACACCTGCCTCTGATTGAGAACCATATCAGGCCCAAACACAGAAACAGACAAACTAGACATACAACATAGAATGCCCACTCAGATCACACCCTGACCAAACAAAACATAGAAACATACAAAGCAAACTATGGTCAGGGCGTGACAGGATGCATGGCTCTCGACCTGCAGAAGTTGCAGCGATGGGACAAGTCTGTAACTACCAATTGGGGAGAAAAAGTGGTCAACAAATATTTGTAAAATTATTAACTCAAATAATGTTTAGAAATACATTGTTTCAGGAAACCTTTAATTTGTCATCTAATCAATTCAGGGACTAAATCCTGTGCCTCAGAAATTCAGAATTCAGTCGTGTGACTAAACTGAATAACAAGAATAAGAAACTACACTATGAAACAAAGAGAAATGACATAAAGAATGATAGTAAAAAGGCTAACTGTTTATATCACCTCATATCATCACTACCTCCATCATCACAGCTCTACCTCCGTCATCACAGCTCTACCTCCGTCACCACAGCTCTACCTCCGTCATCACAGCTCTACCTCCGTCACCACAGATCTACCTCCATCATCACAGCTCTACCTCCGTCACCACAGCTCTACCTCCGTCACCACAGATCTACCTCCGTCACCACAGATCTACCTCCGTCACCACAGCTCTACCTCCGTCACCACAGCTCTACCTCCGTCACCACAGATCTAACTCCATCACCACAGATCTACCTCCGTCACCACAGATCTACCTCCGTCACCACAGATCTACCTCCGTCACCACAGATCTACCTCCGTCACCACAGATCTACCTCCATCACCACAGCTATACCTCCGTCACCACAGATCTACTTCCGTCACCACAGATCTACCTCCGTCACCACAGATCTACCTCCGTCACCACAGATCTACCTCCGTCACCACAGATCTACCTCCATCTCCACAGATCTACCTCCATCTCCACAGCTCTACCTCTATCATCACAGCTCTACCTCCGTCACCACAGATCTACCTTCATCACCACAGATCTACCTCCATCACCACAGCTCTACCTCCATCATCACAGCTCTACCTCCATCACCACAGCTCTACCTCCATCATCACAGCTCTACCTCCATCACCACAGCTCTACCTTCATCACCACAGATCTACCTCCGTCACCACAGATCTACCTCCGTCACCACAGATCTACCTCCGTCACCACAGATATACCTCCATCATCACAGCTCTACCTCCATCACCACAGCTCTACCTTCATCACCACAGATCTACCTCCGTCACCACAGATCTACCTCCGTCACCACAGATCTACCTCCATCACCACAGATCTACCTCCGTCACCACAGATCTACCTCCGTCACCACAGATCTACCTCCGTCACCACAGATCTACCTCCATCTCCACAGATCTACCTCCATCTCCACAGCTCTACCTCTATCATCACAGCTCTACCTCCGTCACCACAGATCTACCTCCATCACCACAGATCTACCTCCATCACCACAGCTCTACCTCCATCATCACAGCTCTACCTCCATCACCACAGCTCTACCTCCATCATCACAGATCTACCTCCATCACCACAGATCTACCTCCGTCACCACAGATCTACCTCCGTCACCACAGATCTACCTCCATCTCCACAGATCTACCTCCATCACCACAGCTCTACCTCTATCACCACAGCTCTAACTCTATCTCCACAGCTCTACCTCTATCACCACACCTCTCTAACCTCTCCCTCTATCTCCACAGATCTACCTCCATCTCCACAGCTCTACCTCTATCATCACAGCTCTACCTCCGTCACCACAGATCTACCTCCATCACCACAGATCTACCTCCATCACCACAGCTCTACCTCCATCATCACAGCTCTACCTCCATCACCACAGCTCTACCTCCATCATCACAGATCTACCTCCATCACCACAGATCTACCTCCGTCACCACAGATCTACCTCCGTCACCACAGATCTACCTCCATCTCCACAGATGTACCTCTATCTCCACAGATCTACCTCCATCACCACAGATCTACCTCTATCTCCACAGCTCTCTCACCTCTACCTCTATCACCACAGCTCTACCTCTATCACCACAGCTCTACCTCTATCACCACAGCTCTACCTCTATCACCACAGCTCTATCTACTCTATCACCTCCACCTCTACCACCTCTATCACCTCTACCTCTATCACCTCTGTCACCTCTATCTCTATCACCTCTATCACCTCCACCTCTATCACCTCTACCTCTATCACCTCTACCTCTCTCACCTCTATCACCTCCACCTCTATCACCTCTACCTCTATCACCTCTATCACCTCTACCTCTATCACCTCTACCTATATCACCTCTATATATATCACCTCCATTTCTACCTCTATCACCTCTACCTCTATCACCTCTATCACCTCTACCTCTATCACCTCTATCACCTCTATCACCTCCACCTCTACCACTTCTATCATCTCTACCTCTATGACCTCTACCTTTATCACCCCTACCTCTACCAGCTCTATCACCTCTACCTCTACCAGCTCTATCTCTCTACCAGCTCTATCACCTCTATAACCTCTATCACCTCTACCTCTACCTCTATAACCTCTATAACCTCTATCACCTCTACCTCTACCTCTATAATCTCTATCACCTCTACCTCTACCAGCTCCACCTCTACCACCTCTATCACCTCTACAACCTCTATCACCTCTACCTCTATCACTTCTGTCACCTCTATCACCTAAACCTCTATCATCTCTATCAGCTCTGCCAGCTCTACCTCTACCTCTATCAACTCTATCACCTCTACCACCTCTACCACCTCTACCGCTATCCCCTCTACCTCTATCAGCTCTATCAGCTCTACCTATATCACCTCTGTCAGCTCTCTCACCTCTCCCTCTAGCTCCACAGCTCTCCCTCTATCTCCACAGCTCTACCTCTATCACCACAGCTCTACCTCTATCTCCACAGCTCTCTCACCTCTACCTCTATCTCCACAGGTCTACCTGTATCTCCACAGCTCTACATCTATCTCCACAGCTCTACCTCTATCCCCACAGCTCTATAACCTCTACCTCTATCTCCACAGCTCTACATCTATCACCACAGCTCTACCTCTATCACCACAGCTCTATCAGCTCTACCTCTATCTCCACAGCTCTACCTCTATCACCACAGCTCTATCACCTCTACCTCTATTACCACAGCTCTATCAGCTCTACCTCTATCTCCACAGCTCTACCTCTATCTCCACAGCTCTACCTCTATCACCACAGCTCTATCAGCTCTACCTCTATCACCACAGCTCTATCAGCTCTACGTCTATCTCCACAGCTCTACCTCTATCTCCACAGCTCTACCTTTATCACCACAGCTCTATCTGCTCTACCTCTATCACCACAGCTCTACCACTATCACCACAGCTCTATCTACTCTACCTCTATTGCCACAGCTCTACCTCTATCACCACAGCTCTACCTCTATCTCCACAGCTCTACCTCTATCACCACAGCTCTATCTACTCTACCTCTATCACCACAGCTCTACCTCTATCGCCACAGCTCTACCTCTATCACCACAGCTCTACCTCTATCTCCACAGCTCTACCTCTATCTCCACAGCTCTACCTCTATCTCCACAGCTCTACCTCTATCACCACAGCTCTATTTACTCTACCTCTATCACCACAGCTCTACCTCTACCACCACAGCTCTACCTCTATCACCACAGCTCTATCTACTCTACCTCTATCACGACAGCTCTACCTCTATCTCCACAGGTCTATCTACTCTACCTCTATCACCACAGCTCTACCTCTATCACCACAGCTCTATTTACTCTACCTCTATCACCACAGCTCTACCTCTATCTCCACAGGTCTATCTACTCTACCTCTATCACCACAGCTCTACCTCTATCCCCACAGCTCTATCTACTCTACCTCTATCACCACAGCTCTATCACCACAGCTCTACCTCTATCTCCACAGGTCTATCTACTCTACCTCTATCACCACAGCTCTACCTCTATCACCACAGCTCTATTTACTCTACCTCTATCACCACAGCTCTACCTCTATCACCACAGCTCTACCTCTATCACCACAGCTCTATCTACTCTACCTCTATCACGACAGCTCTACCTCTATCTCCACAGGTCTATCTACTCTACCTCTATCACCACAGCTCTACCTCTATCACCACAGCTCTACCTCTATCACCACAGCTCTATTTACTCTACCTCTATCACCACAGCTCTACCTCTATCTCCACAGGTCTATCTACTCTACCTCTATCACCACAGCTCTACCTCTATCACCACAGCTCTATGTACTCTACCTCTATCTTCACAGCTCTACCTCTATCCCCACAGCTCTATCTACTCTACCTCTATCACCACAGCTCTATCACCACAGCTTTACCTCTATCTCCACAGGTCTATCTACTCTACCTCTATCACCACAGCTCTACCTCTATCACTACAGCTCTATGTACTCTACCTCTATCTTCACAGCTCTACCTCTATCCCCACAGCTCTATCTACTCTACCTCTATCTCCACAGCTCTATCACCTCTACCCCTATCCCCACAGCTCTACCTCTATCACCACAGCTCTACCTCTATCACCACAGCTCTACCTCTATCTCCACAGCTCTATCACCTCTACCTCTATCACCACAGCTCTATCAGCTCTACAGTTTGAGCCAGCTGCCAAGTGAGATTGTAAGGATACGTTTGTATGTTGTGTCCAGCAGCACAACGGAATCAAACAGAGCTTCGTCCCGTATTTCATCACTTGGTAACTGCCTGTCTACTTTGCTTTGGGTTTGAATTTAACTCTTTTTTTTTTAAACTCACTTTTACAAACAACTTTGGATCCATAATTTGACCAATAACAACTAGCTATAGAGCTGTTTCACAGCGATACCGCTGTCCAATTATAATCCTCAATAAGGTCCCCAAACATGATTTTAAATTGCCCCGAGCGGCGTCAGAACATCCAATTGTAATGTATTTTGTAGTTGGTTCTAGCAATAAAAAAATAAAAAAAGGCAGATTTACCTTGTTGGGTGGAGACGGAACTTCAAGAGTTATCCAACTTTGTGAAAGGGTTTGGTATCTCGTGTTTTTATATTTTAACAGCAACGTTAGGTATGATGTCGTAGTGCTTCGTAAACCAAACCCCCAAAAAAAAGGGAATAGTGAAGTGACCTGTGGTACTTTAATAATGAGGTCAACCTTTTGATGCGGTGATGTGATAAAGTCGAATGGCGCTACGGTAGACGACATCCAATGGTTTAAGAGTAGTGGCTGTTGCATTCTGGGAAATGGCGTCACCATAATCAAGACCTGGTAGGAAAGTTGACTGTGCAATCTGCTTCCTGCTGTTTCGGGGAGAGGCAAGATCCACTTTCATTAAATCTTAGCTCTTTAACTAACTCATCTGTATGTTTGTTTTTTTAAATATGAAGTCCTTGTCAATCTGAAATGCCTAGATATTTGTAGGTGGAGACTCGATCAATGGAAGAACCATCCCAATAAGTAAATATGTAGTCCATCTGAAACATTTTTGCAAGAATGACAGCATGTGCTTGTCATATAAATTTAAGCCACAAAGGCCTCAACAACTCTCTCCAATCTCACGTCTTAAAGTCCTACCTACAAAGTGGAGGGATTTCATTTCATTTTTTAAGGTGCTTTTTACCCCTCCCCCCCCCCATTTCGTGATGTGCGATTGGTAGATACAGTGTTGTCCCATCGCTGCAACGGGAAAAGGCGAGAGCCGTGCCTACAGGCTTCTTGACACAATGCCCGCTTATTAACCCGGAAGCCAGCCGTGTCGGAGGAAACACTGTACAGCTGGCGACCGAAGTCAGGGCCGTCACAAGGAGTCGCTAGGGCGACGATAGGACAAGGATATCCCTGCCGGCCAAACCCTCCCCTAACCTGGACGATGCTGGGTCAATTGTTACGCCGCCTCATGGCCGGGATACAGCCTGGGATCAAACCCAGATCTGTAGTGATGCCTCTAGCGCTGGGATGCAGTGCCTTAGACCACTGTGCTACTCGGGAGGCCCTGTCCTAGAGAGATGTACGGTTATTAAAACATCACGCCAGGGTAAACCTACAGGAAACACAGGCCATTTTAAGTGTTTCTAAAAATCCATTATAGGATAAATGGAATGGTGGAAAAAATAATTAGAATCATTTCCCATTTTTGACCGATAGGTTTTATGGGTATTATGACTCATTCTGTGGTACTCTATAGGTTATTTATTTATTTACTGGTGCTGACAATGCTAATTACTGTCAGGATTTATGTGGCTCTTCATTCTGTTTATTATTTGTGTAAATATTATAAGTATTTTACGCCAGTCCATTTACAATTTGCCAAATAAAACAAAGCGAAGCTTTGGCCGTCGTTGATCACGTCCTTTTTGATAAAAGCGATTTACAGGCATCTGCTTCGAAAGTAAACTGCTTGGTGGTTTTACACGCATGCCTCAGAGCTCAGGGTTATAAAACATAACTTCAACTCTAATAAAAGCTTTCTCCTTGGGGCAGAAAACTGTGAGTTTTTTTCCTCGTCTCAAACTCCCTTTTCACTCTCAGAAATGAATAACAGATGATGTAACAGCAGGCTCTTCTCTTCTTCTAATAGCGGTCATCTCTTACTCGGATCATTTCATTATTTTTCTATTCAATTTTTCACATCACAAAAAATTTTATAACAGCAAACATCCAGAAAACAAACTGTCATCACCATAGTAACAAGGAGCTCCAGTCCATGATCCATCTATGATGGTTCAATTCTGAAAATGGAAGCACATTTGCTGCACCCTCGACAACCACTGTAATTATTATTATTTTACCCTGATGTTCATCTATGAACATTTGAACATCTTGGCCATGTTCTGTTATAATCTCCACCCGGCACAGCCAGAAGAGGACTGGCCACCCCTCATAGCCTGGTTCCTCTCCACCCGGCACAGCCAGAAGAGGACTGGCCACCCCTCATAGCCTGGTTCCTCTCCACCCGGCACAGCCAGAAGAGGACTGGCCATCCCCTCAGAGCCTGGTTCCTCTCGAGGTTTATAATCTCCACCCGGAACAGCCAGAAGAGGACTGGCCATCCCCTCATAGCCTGGTTCCTCTCCACCCGGCACAGCCAGAAGAGGACTGGCCATCCCCTCATAGCCTGGTTCCTCTCCACCCGGCACAGCCAGAAGAGGACTGGCCATCCCCTCAGAGCCTGGTTCCTCTCTAGGTTTATAATCTCCACCCGGCACAGCCAGAAGAGGACTGACCATCCCCTCAGCGCCTGGTTCCTCTCTAGGTTTCTTCCTAGGTTCCTGTTTATCTAGGGAATTATTCCCTAGCCACCCTGCTTCTGCTGTTTGGAGGTTTTAGGCTGGGTTTCTTTATAGCACTTTGTGACATCGGCTGATGTAAAAAATGGCTCTATAAATTAAATTTGATTGATTGTCTGCTATGTATACTGGGAAGAAACGCCTCAGTCCTTGACAGTGCTTGTTTCTTCCAGTAGGCCTATACGGAGAGTGGATGCAGTACTGTAGGGCTATAGGCTACTGGGAAGTGAGGAGGCAAAAATATAAAATAAACTGTTTTCATCGTTCTTATTATTCGTTCTATTTTCCCTCTAGAGCTCCCGGTGGAGCAGAATACTAGTGTCTTTTCCTTGATCTACTTTATTAGTGCCAGCAGAGCGGAGGACTCTGGAGGAAGCAACGGTGCACAGGTCACGCCGATAATGGGCCGGGGTTTGTGCCAGGAGTCGGGAACCCGGGGGGTGGGGGGGTGGGGGGGTGCCTAAAGGCAGAATAAACCGGTAAAACAGAAGTTTGTAATGAAATAACAACAGTAATACGGAGTTCTACTACACCGGTCTTTATCGGACAGATTCTGTCACCGGCATCGCCTTTAGCGAAGACAGACCAGAAGGAAGGAAAGAAAAGTGGGGATAAAAAAATACATAAAAAAATAAAGACAAGTAACTAAATAGAACAAAACTGAATAGCCTAAAATAATGTGTAAAAAGAATATATATATATATATATATATATATATATATTCAAGTATATATATTCAAGTATTGTATGTTGACATTTAAAATTGGAAAAACATCCATTGACACAATGGAAAATATAGGTACATTTGTAATGCAGAACAGAGAGACAATATAGCGGCTTATTTTTAAAGTAGCCCAGGTTGACCGCCAGCACTTAGGCTGCTAGCAATAAATGGTGTCATTTCTATCAATAAAGGCTACACCGCAGATAAGGAAGAGAGATGTAAGGTCAACAAAATGGGGATTATGCACTTCTGTGACCTGCTGCATTTTGGAATTGGCGATGCATATGTATATGTATATATCTATGTCTCTGTATATGTATATATCTATGTCTATGTATATATCTGTCTTTGTCTATGTATATATCTATGTCTTTGTCTATATATATATGTGTCTATGTTTTTGCGTCTGGCTCCGCATGGGAGGGACTAAAACAAGTATCTGTGTGTTTTCGGACACCCCGCCCCCTCCACACGTGTGTCCGAAAACTTTTTAGAAGACAGTATAAAGTAACTCTGCTTGCAGTTTATGAATCTTAACTGTAACAGTTACCAGTTTCAGTATATGTCGGCGTTGTAAAACTATAGTACGTCTGCTTCTAGAATCACGGAACATAAGATGGCGGACCATTCAGAACGCGACGAATTTACCGAGCTGCCGGATCTAAGCGAATTTCTCCGGGAGGATCCCTACTTAGTGCCCTACCAAGAAGACTTATGTCGCAGGTAGGGTAACGACGTTGTACACTGCACAATGTAGATTTTAAACCAACGCATGCCACTTAGGCCTAGCTTGCAATTTTGCGACGCACTTTCTGAAATGGCAGGATAGGCTACTTTTTAATAGAGCTGGCAGGCCAGTCTCTACAACAGTCCAATGTATTTAGGTTACTATATTCTATCTCATCAATACCAGAATGTAGTCAAGGCCCTGTTGTAACTTTCAGTGCAATGTAACAACTTTCAGCTACATTTGACATTGAGGGGAGGGGAGGTGACTAGTTATTGCAGTAAGTCAGAGAGGAGGAGGCGAAACGAGAGGTTTTACTCGGCCAACAAATCTGTCCAAGGAAAAATAAGACTACGATTTTACGAATTTTTGTGTCGTGGTCAACAAACGATTGCATTTCTAATTTAGGTTTATTTGATCAACTATGAGTTGGTTATAATGGTTAAGGTGTTAGGAATTCATTTCATAAACTTGTAAAACAAACGAATTTTCAGTTGGAATTGTGCTTGTCGCCATAGCGATAGAGGACTCATCATGGATATAACCCGTTTTAATGGACATTGCCGTTTCTTAAAGTAGTCAACTGGGTGGGGATTCCTATGAGTTGGGAGCAATCAGCCAATGAAGAAGAAAATTGACCACTTTAAAATGGAGATGGCAGGGTCACGGAGGCTGTCACAGCACAGATGTAAAGATCAGACCTATCACTATATCTGCCCTCTTATTGGCTAGAATGGTCCCACCTCCCGCCTTGTTCTTGTTGTTGTTGTTAGTGCGTTCAATCGACTTTCTTGTCAATATAATAGACATTCTTTAAGTGAGTTAAAACTTTAACCAGTGCACACCCCAAGCTGGAACAATTCATAAAAATCATCCCCTCCCTCGTAGCTCAGTTCGATCATGTGTGTGTGCATGTGTGATTCATGTTAATGTTTAGTGTGATTGGGGTCAGAGTAATGTCAAGACATGATGATCATGTCTGCCTTCCAAATGGCACCCTATTCCCTCTATAGTGCACTACTTTAGACCAGAGCCCTATGGGACCCTATTCCCTATATAGTACACTACTTTAGACCAGAGCCCTAAGGCACCCTATTCCCTATATAGTGCACTACTTTAGACCATAGCCCTATGGGACCCTATTCCCTATTATAGTACACTACTTTAGACCAGAGCCCTAAGGCACCCTATTCCCTATATAGTGCACTACTTTAGACCATAGCCCTATGGGACCCTATTCCCTATATAGTACACTACTTTAGACCAGAGCCCTAAGGCACCCTATTCCCTATATAGTGCACTACTTTAGACCATAGCCCTATGGGACCCTATTCCCTATATAGTGCACTACTTTAGACCAGAGACCCTATTCCCTATACAGTGCACTACTTTAGACCAGAGCCCTATGGAACCCTATTCCCTATATAGTGCACTACTTTAGACCAGAGCCCGATGGTACCCTGTTCCCTATATAGTGCACTACTTTAGACCAGAGCCCTATGGAACCATATTCCCTATATTGTGCACTACTTTAGACCAGAGCCCTATGGTACCCTATTCCCTATATAGTGCACTACTTTAGACCAGAACTCTATGGTACCCTGTTCCCTATATAGTGCACTACTTTAGACCAGAGTCCTATGGTACCCTATTCCCTCTATAGTGCACTACTTTAGACCAGAGCCCTATGGTACCCTATTCCCTCTATAGGGCACTACTTTAGACCAGAGCCCTATGGTACCCTATTCCCTATATAGTACACTACTTCAGACCAGAGCCCTATGGCACCCTATTCCCTACATAGGGCTCTGGTCTAAAGTAGTGCTCTATGTAGGGAATAGGGTGCCATAGGGCTCTGGTCTAAAGTAGTGCTCTATGGTACCCTATTCCCTATATAGTGCACTACTTTAGACCAGAGCCCTAAGGCACCCAATTCCCTACTTAGGTCCTGGAGGCTGACCGTGTCTCGCCCCTCATACCCTAGTCATGTCGCCATTCATTCTTGTTAATGGGATATAATATGTGATCATAATTAGGAACGCACGATATATATCGGTATCGGCCGATGTCTAGTTTAACGCAGATGTGAAAAACCGATGACAAAGTTGACGTGCATACCTATATAACGTAGGTAGATGAGGTACATACCTACTATAACGTAGGTAGATGAGGTACATACCTATATAACGTAGGTAGATGAGGTGCATACATGTATAACATAGGTAGATGAGGTGCATACTTATATAACGTAGGTAGATGAGGTGCATACCTGTATAACATAGGTAGATGAGGTGCATACTTATATAACGTAGGTAGATGAGGTGCATACCTGTATAACGTAGGTAGATGAGGTGCATACCTGTATAACATAGGTAGATGAGGTGCATACCTGTATAACGTAGGTAGATGAGGTGCATACCTGTATAACATAGGTAGATGAGGTGCATACCTGTATAACGTAGGTAGATGAGGTGCATACCTGTATAACGTAGGTAGATGAGGTGCATACCTGTATAACATAGGTAGATGAGGTGCATACTTATATAACGTAGGTAGATGAGGTGCATACCTGTATAACATAGGTAGATGAGGTGCATACCTGTATAACATAGGTAGATGAGGTGCATACTTATATAACGTAGGTAGATGAGGTGCATACTTATATAATGTAGGTAGATGAGGTGCATACCTGTATAACGTAGGTAGATGAGGTGCATACCTGTATAACATAGGTAGATGAGGTGCATACCTGTATAACGTAGGTAGATGAGGTGCATACCTGTATAACATAGGTAGATGAGGTGCATACCTGTATAACGTAGGTAGATGAGGTGCATACCTGTATAACGTAGGTAGATGAGGTGCATACCTGTATAACGTAGGTAGATGAGGTGCATACCTGTATAACGTAGGTAGATGAGGTGCATACCTGTATAACGTAGGTAGATGAGGTGCATACCTGTATAACGTAGGTAGATGAGGTGCATACCTGTATAACGTAGGTAGATGAGGTGCATACCTGTATAACGTAGGTAGATGAGGTGCATACCTGTATAACGTAGGTAGATGAGGTGCATACCTGTATAACGTAGGTAGATGAGGTGCATACCTGTATAACGTAGGTAGATGAGGTGCATACCTGTATAACGTAGGTAGATGAGGTGCATACCTGTATAACGTAGGTAGATGAGGTGCATACCTGTATAACGTAGGTAGATGAGGTGCATACCTGTATAACGTAGGTAGATGAGGTGCATACCTGTATAACGTAGGTAGATGACGTAATGACGGCACGTACATTTTTGCTCTACACGTTCAACACTGCATTCCTAACCTAGCCCACAATGTCTGCTGTGTGGATCGAGGAGTCAACAAGTCCAGCAGTCATTTGAAAAGAGTAAGAACATTTCAGCGAGACAACTCAAAGGCAAAATCCATTAACGCCAAGATAATGGAATTCATTGCCCCTGAAAATCAACCGTTTCTCTGTCGCGGGTGATGTTGGCTTTCGCCGAGACTGGATAAGTACTGGTACACACTACCAAGTGCGCTATTTTTCAGATGTTGCCCTGCCGGAGTTACACAGTAATAGCGTCACTGCTATTAGCTTCACGTCATGCATACTATGGAACACCGTTTGGGTCTTTTGCGTGTCTAAAAAAAGATACCGTAGCTCTGTCAAAGCTGTACAAAAAAGTCTGCAAACACCGGCCACGAACGATGTGTTTACAAACACCGCGTTGGTAATAAAGCATCATTTGTTCGACCTCAACTTCAACAAGATTTAGCTTGGTACCTAGCTAACACCAACACAACCAGCCTGAAAACAATGACCAGTAGAAAGTGATTTAGCTTGGTACCTAGCTAACACCAACACAACCAGCCTGAAAACAATGACCAGTAGAAAGTGATTTAGCTTGGTACCTAGCTAACACCAACACAACCAGCCTGAAAACAATGACCAGTAGAAAGTGATTTAGCTTGGTACCTAGCTAACACCAACACAACCAGCCTGAAAACAATGACCAGTAGAAACTGATTTAGCTTGGTACCTAGCTAACACCAACACAACCAGCCTGAAAACAATGACCAGTAGAAACTGATTTAGCTTGGTACCTAGCTAACACCAACACAACCAGCCTGAAAACAATGACCAGTAGAAACTGATTTAGCTTGGTACCTAGCTAACACCAACACAACCAGCCTGAAAACAATGACCAGTAGAAACTGATTTAGCTTGGTACCTAGCTAACACCAACACAACCAGCCTGAAAACAATGACCAGTAGAAACTGATTTAGCTTGGTACCTAGCTAACACCAACACAACCAGCCTGAAAACAATGACCAGTAGAAACTGATTTAGTTTGGTCAGTTAAGAACACATTCTTATTTACAATGACGGCTTACCTCGGCGAGACCCGGATGGCGCTGGGCCAATTGTGCGCCACCCTATGGGACTCCCAATCACAGCTGGATGTGATACAGCCTGGATTCGAACTAGGGACTGTAGTGACGCCTCTTGCACTGAGATGCAGTGCCTTAGATCGCTGCGTCCATCCGTGTGTGATAACTATTTAACTGTACTAGAATGCTTAAAAGGCCGCTTAAAGTTTAAATATCGTTTTTTTGGCGGAGGGGATGGGCAGGGAAAATGTTGGATATCGGTTTATCGGCCAAAAAATGTCCCTTCGGTGCATCCACCAATCATAATATGTAGTATGATTGGGATTAGAATACTAATGGTGTAATGGTCAATCAGGGATTTATATCTAGATTAGACGTAACAGAGTCGTTATACAACAGGGACTCTGCAAGTCGTATTTCAGACGTGAACCAGAGCAAGGGTTCAGTGGTTACAGCGCTGGATTGGTCAGATAAAATGTGTGTATTGGGGATGGGGATGGAGGGGGTTACCAGTTAAACATCTCTGCTGTTTCATTCATCATCTCTGTGGACTAGAGATTGAAAGCGTATGTCCATGTTTTTTTTTTTTTTTTTTTTTTCTACAGGAATCCAGACCTGTTGTACACTAGATTTCTAGGCTGTGTGCTGCGAATAGAAACATGTTTGATGTTGTCAGTGCTGTATGTTTGAAAAGGTTATGGTTTTTAAAGGGCTGCAGTGTTTTTAAAAATGTTTTTTAACCTTTATTTTAACTAAGGCAAGTCGGTTTAAGAACAAATTCTTATTTTCAATGACGGCCTAGGAACAGTGGGTTAACTGCCTTGTTCAGGGGCAGAACGACAGATTTGTACCAATTGCACGCTGGTCAGCTGGTCTTCCCTCTATCCTCTCTAGACTGGTCAGCTAGTCTACCCTCTAGACTGGTCATCTAGTCTTCCCTCTATCCTCTCTAGACTGGTCAGCTAGTCTTCCCTCTACCCTCTCTAGACTGGTCATCTAGTCTTCCCTCTATCCTCTCTAGACTGGTCAGCTAGTCTTCCCTCTATCCTCTCTAGACTGGTCAGCTAGTCTTCCCTCTATCCTCTCTAGACTGGTCATCTAGTCTTCCCTCTATCCTCTCTAGACTGGTCAGCTAGTCTTCCCTCTATCCTCTCTAGACTGGTCAGCTAGTCTACCCTCTCTAGACTGGTCAGCTAGTCTACCCTCTCTAGACTGGTCAGCTAGTCTTCCCTCTATCCTCTCTAGACTGGTCAGCTAGTCTACCCTTTACCCTCTCTAGACTGGTCAGCTAGTCTACCCTTTACCCTCTCTAGACTGGTCAGCTAGTCTACCCTCTACCCTCTCTAGACTGGTCAGCTAGTCTACCCTTTACCCTCTCTGGACTGGTTATCTCAGCTCTATGATTTCCTGTCCCTGAGAGATGGGGAGAGATTTTGTCTGTGTGCACTCCCGAGCCATTTGAGAGAGAGAGTATTCCTCTGCTGTGGGTGTGAGACTGTCACCCAGGCCTATACACACACACACACACACACACACACACCACATGTGTGTGGACTGTCACCCTGTCCCAGTACAATTCGGAGGTGTGGAAGTTAGTTAATTGCGTGGGAAGGTTTGAGGAGCGACGCAGAGATCTCTACTGTCTGAGGTGTGTGTGTGCAGGTACTCAGGGCTTGTTAAGTCACTAATGTCAGCAGCCCAGAGAGAGGATGCTGGGAGACGGCGGGATGGGAACGGAAGACGGGAGTGGGTGTTAGTCATTAGCCAGCTGTTGTCAGCACACGTCTCCTCTTTCTGTCACCGGGGAGGTGTGTGTGTGTGTGTGTGTGTGTGTGTGGGGGGGGGGGGGGGGGGGCTGTCCCCGACTAAAACAAACCTTGGTCGGCCGAGAGTCGTCTTTCCTTTTGACCAATCGAACGCAGTCTCAAAGTGGAATTTTTTATTTTTTTAAACTTTGCAAATAAATGAAAAGCTGATATGTCTTGAGTCAAGTATCCTACCTCTTCTTGTTATTGGAAGCCTAAGTAAGTTCAGGAGTAAAACTTTGCTTAAGTCACATAATAAGTTGCATGCACTCACTGTGTGTGCTATAATGGTGTTTCACATGATTCTTCTGTACCCCACACATCAGTCGTACGATGCTTTTCAAACCGATTCAACCACAAAGAACTGAGGTGTTCCAACGCCTCTCAGACATTGAATATCCCTTTGTGCACGGTAAAGTTATTAATTACATGTTTGATGGTGTATCAATACACACAGTCACTACAAATATACAGGCGTCCTTCCTAACTCAGTTGCCGGAGAGGAAGGAAACCGCTCAGGATTTTCACCATAAGGCCAATGGTGACTTTAAAACAGTTACAGTTGAATGGCTGTGATAGGAGAAAACTGAGGATGGCTCAACAATGCTGTAGTTACTCCACAATATTAACCTAAATGACAGAGTGAAGAGAAGGAAACCTGTACAGAATAAAACAATTCCAAAACATGGCTCCTGTTTGTAAAACTGCAAACAAATGTGGCAAAGCAATTCACTTTTTGTCCTGAATAAAAAGTGTGATATTTGGGGCAAATCCAACACATCACTGAGTACCACTCTTCATATTTTCAAGCATGGTGGTGGCTGCATCATTTGATTGGTATGCTTGTAATCGTTAAGAACTGGGGAGTTTTCCCAAGATTAGATGCTGTGGGTCTATGTTGTGGGGGTTAAGGTAGGATAGTACCCACCTACCTACAGGTCTATGTAGGTAGGTGGGTACTGTCCTGCCTTAACCCCCACAACGTAGACCTGTAGGTAGGTGGGTACTGTCCTGCCTTAACCCCCACAACATAGACCTGTAGGTAGGTGGGTACTGTCCTGCCTTAACCCCCACAACATAGACCTGTAGGTAGGTGGGTACTGTCCTGCCTTAACCCCCACAACATAGACCTGTAGGTAGGTGGGTACTGCCCTGCCTTAACCCCCACAACGTAGACCTGTAGGTAGGTGGGTACTGTCCTACATTAACCCCCACAACATAGACCTGTAGGTAGGTGGGTACTGTCCTGCCTTAACCCCCACAACATAGACCTGTAAGTAGGTGGGTACTGTCCTGCCTTAACCCCCACAACATAGACCTGTAGGTAGGTGGGTACTGTCCTGCCTTAACCCCCACAACATAGACCTGTAGGTAGGTGGGTACTGTCCTGCCTTAACCCCCACAACGTAGACCTGTAGGTAGGTGGGTACTGTCCTGCCTTAACCCCCACAACATAGACCTGTAGGTATTTGGGTACAGTCCTGCGTTAACACCTATAACATAGACCATGTAGGTAGGTAGGTGGGTACTGTCCTGCCTTAACCCCCACAACATAGACCTGTAGGTAGGTGGGTACTGTCCTGCCTTAACCCCCACAACATAGACCTGTAGGTAGGTGGGTACTGTCCTGCCTTAACCCCCACAACATAGACCTGTAGGTAGGTGGGTACTGTCCTGCCTTAACCCCCACAACATAGACCTGTAGTTAGGTGGGTACTGTCCTGCCTTAACCCCCACAACGTAGACCTGTAGGTAGGTGGGTACTGTCCTGCCTTAACCCCCACAACATAGACCTGTAGGTAGGTGGGTACTGTCCTGCCTTAACACCCACAACATAGACCTGTAGGTAGGTAGGTGGGTACTGTCCTGCCTTAACCCCCACAACATAGACCTGTAGGTAGGTGGGTACTGTCCTGCCTTAACCCCCACAACATAGACCTGTAGGTAGGTGGGTACTGTCCTGCCTTAACCCCCACAACATAGACCTGTAGGTAGGTGGGTACTGTCCTGCCTTAACCCCCACAACATAGACCTGTAGGTAGGTGGGTACTGTCCTACCTTAACCCCCACAACATAGACCTGTAGGTAGGTAGGTGGGTACTGTCCTGCCTTAACCCCCACAACATAGACCTGTAGGTAGGTGGGTACTGTCCTGCCTTAACCCCCACAACATAGACCTGTAGGTAGGTGGGTACTGTCCTACCTTAACCCCCACAACATAGACCTGTAGGTAGGTGGGTACTGTCCTGCCTTAACCCCCACAACATAGACCTGTAGTTAGGTGGGTACTGTCCTGCCTTAACCCCCACAACGTAGACCTGTAGGTAGGTGGGTACTGTCCTGCCTTAACCCCCACAACATAGACCTGTAGGTAGGTGGGTACTGTCCTGCCTTAACCCCCACAACGTAGACCTGTAGGTAGGTGGGTACTGTCCTGCCTTAACCCCCACAACGTAGACCTGTAGGTAGGTGGGTACTGTCCTGCCTTAACCCCCACAACGTAGACCTGTAGGTAGGTGGGTACTGTCCTGCCTTAACCCCCACAACGTAGACCTGTAGGTAGGTGGGTACTGTCCTACATTAACCCCCACAACGTAGACCTGTAGGTAGGTGGGTACTGTCCTGCCTTAACCCCCACAACGTAGACCTGTAGGTAGGTGGGTACTGTCCTGCCTTAACCCCCACAACATAGACCTGTAGGTAGGTGGGTACTGTCCTGCCTTAACCCCCACAACGTAGACCTGTAGGTAGATGGGTACTGTCCTGCCTTAACCCCCACAACATAGACCTGTAGGTAGGTGGGTACTGTCCTGCCTTAACCCCCACAACATAGACCTGTAGGTAGGTGGGTACTGTCCTGCCTTATCCCCCACAACATAGACCTGTAGGTAGGTGGGTACTGTCCTGCCTTAACCCCTACAACATAGACCTGTAGGTAGGTGGGTACTGTCCTGCCTTAACCCCCACAACGTAGACCTGTAGGTAGGTGGGTACTGTCCTGCCTTAACCCCCACAACGTAGACCTGTAGGTAGGTGGGTACTGTCCTACCTTAACCCCCACAACGTAGACCTGTAGGTAGGTGGGTACTGTCCTGCCTTAACCCCCACAACGTAGACCTGTAGGTAGGTGGGTACTGTCCTGCCTTAACCCCCACAACATAGACCTGTAGGTAGGTAGGTGGGTACTGTCCTGCCTTAACCCCCACAACATAGACCTGTATCACCATTGGACTTTTGCTTTATATAGTATTTCACCTTTATAAGAAGTGTGTGTGTGTGACCCGTCTGTTTCTCGGCCTGTAATTGTGTGTTGTTATAATTGGGAGGTTTTGGATACACTCCACAGTCCATTGTTTCATAGGTCAGCTTTGATAGATCCCAGCGTCCCATAGACTGTACCTGTCCTGTCCACACTGTGACTGAATGAGCAGCTGGGTCGTCTCATTCAGCATCGTTTCATTTAGTGTTTTTTTTTTTGTGTTCTCGTTTCTTGAGGAAATGATGTCCAATATGAGGGCAGAGTGGAGAAGGGACATGGCTGTGGGGGACACGTGGAGGGGATAGGAGGGTTTTAGAATCCATCTGAGCCCAGACCTTTAATTGACCACCCTTCCTTCCTTCCGTTGCTTAGTTAGTATTCTTGTTGTAAGGTTGTTGGAAACAGGTTCTTCTCTCTCTGTCTCAGGGGACTGCTGCTGTACAAACACTCTTTTAATGGGCTACATGCACACACCTACGAATACACACACACACACACACCTACGAATATACGCGTGCGCACACACGCACATGCACACACCTACGAATATACACACACACACACACACCTACGAATACACGCGTACACACACACACGCACATGCACACACCTACGAATATATACAGTTGAAGTTGGAAGTTTGCATACACTTAGGTTGGAGTCATTAACTTGTTTTTCAACCACTCCACACATTTCTTGTTAACAAACTATAGTTTTGGCGAGTCGGTTAGGACATCTACTTTGTACATGACAAGTAATTTTTCCAACAATTGTTTACAGACAGATTATTTCACTTATAATTCAATGTATCACAATTGCAGTTGGTCAGAAGTTTACATACACTAAGTTGACTGTGCCTTTAAACAGCTTGGAAAATTCCAGAAAATGATGTCATGGCTTTAGAAGCTTCTGATAGGCTAATTGACATCATTTGAGTCAATTGGAGGTGGACCTGTGGGTGTATTTCAAGGCCTACCTTCAAACTCAGTGCCTCTTTGCTTGACATCATGGGGAAATCAGCCAAGACCTCAGAAGAAAAATTGTCGACATTACTCCCTTTCTGTCTGTATGAGTTTGTCTACCACATTGCCGGCAGACAGAGCGTTGGGCCAGTAACCGAAAGGTTGCTAGGTTGAATCCCCGAGGTGACAAGGTAAAAATCTGTCTTTCTGCCCCCTGAACAAGGCAGTTAACCCACTGTTCCTAGACCAGTTAACCCACTGTTCCTAGACCAGTTAACCCACTGTTCCTAGACCAGTTAACCCACTGTTCCTAGACCAGTTAACCCACTGTTCCTAGGCCAGTTAACCCACTGTTCCTAGGCCAGTTAACCCACTGTTCCTAGGCCAGTTAACCCACTGTTCCTAGGCCAGTTAACCCACTGTTCCTAGGCCAGTTAACCCACTGTTCCTAGGCCAGTTAACCCACTGTTCCTAGACCAGTTAACCCACTGTTCCTAGACCAGTTAACCCACTGTTCCTAGGCCTGTTAACCCACTGTTCCTAGGCCAGTTAACCCACTGTTACTGGGCCATCGTTGTAAATAAGAATTTGTTCTTAAATGACTAATTAAATAAAGCTAAATTTAAAAACTGTAAAGCCGTTAGCGATGATGCTAATGACAACCATCTTCTGCTAGATGGAAAGGCTTTCCAAAAAACCACCTCAGTTCAATGTGAACTACAAAGTAGCCTGTGATCAACCTGGCAGGATGCTGTCATGATTATTTTCATGAATCCAGTGATGATTGGTTCAGGAATCTCTGCATTTCCATTGTGTGCTACAGAAACACAGCTAACTAACCAATTAAAGTCTCTTGCTGGTGCTCATCTGAATTAAAGGGTTAAAACCCCCAAAATGTCCAATATTTATTTTGCCAGACTTCAAAAGTGGTTTAAGCATTAGAACATCCTATTATTATTATTGTTGTTGTTGTAATAATAAGGCGAAAACGTAGAAAAACAGGAACAGAGAATGGAATTTAAAAAAGAGAACTGAACTGAATTACAAAAAATGTACCTTATTTTTTTATAGGTGTTTTATAATGGGCTGATTTAATACTTCAACATGGACCCATTGGTATTCTGGTCTAAAGTAGTGCTCTATATAGGGTGCCATAGGACTCTGGTCTAAAGTAGTGCTCTATATAGGATGCCATAGGACTCTGGTCTAAAGTAGTGCTCTATATAGGGAATAGGGTGCCATAGGACTCTGGTCTAAAGTAGGGCACTATATAGGGATCAATTTTGGATGCTGAATGGACTGGATTGATGCTAATTCATCTTCCTTTCCCCCCCTGAGACTGAAACCAGGGTTTTATCCCTCCACTGACTAAAAGGAGGGAGAGAGGGATATTTTCCCCCTGTGACTGAAACCAGGGTTTTATCTACTGACTAAAAGGAGGGAGAGAAGGATCTTTTCCCCCTGAGACTGAAACCAGGGTTTTATCTACTGACTAAAAGGAGGGAGAGAGGGATATTTTCCCCCTGAGACTGAAACCAGGGTTTTATCTACTGACTAAAAGGAGGGAAAGAGGGATCATTTGAGCACCACTTACAAACATGAGGATGAATGTGTCAAGGTGTGTGTCACGCTAGGTCAGTGTTTCAGTCCTAGACCCTATAGAAATCAGTGTATACCCTAACTTAGACTGTGTGTGTGTGTGTAAGCATGCACAGGCTTGAATGTGAGCGTGTTTGAGTGCATTCTAACACATCTGGCTCAGTGAAAAGCCTGAGTAGTATCCTACGAAGCAAGCTATATCTACTCTGGGTTTTCTAAAGCTAAGCAGCTTCAGTTAGCTTCACATTCCAGGCTTCATCCGCACTACGACGGTGGATTTTGCTCCTCCGCCTGCCGCTCATTCTGGCAGGGTTGTAAACTGCTTGTGCATGTCACACGTGGCTAGTATAACTCACTACTGAAACATCAAGCCATGAGCCAATCAGAACTCTTCATTGAGACAATGCTGAAACATCAAGCCATGAGCCAGTCACAACTCTTCATTGAGACAATGCTGAAACATCAAGCCATGAGCCAGTCAGAACTCTTCATTGAGACAATGCTGAAACATCAAGCCATGAGCCAGTCACAACTCTTCATTGAGACAATGCTGAAACATCAAGCCATGAGCCAGTCAGAACTCTTCATTGAGACAATGCTGAAACATCAAGCCATGAGCCAATCAGTTTGTTGGTGATGTTCTAGTTTGTTGGTGATGTTCTAGTTTGTTGGTGATGTTCTAGTTTGTTGGTGATGTTCTAGTTTGTTGGTGATGTTCTAGTTTGTTGGTGATGTTCTAGTTTGTTGGTGATGTTCTAGTTTGTTGGTGATGTGGCCACCAAGGAACTTGAAGCTCCCAACCTGCTCCACTGCAGCCCCGTCGATGAGAATGGGGGGGTGTGCTCGGCCCTCCTTTTTCCTGTAGTCCACAATCATCTCCTTTGTCTTGATCACGTTGAGGGAGAGGTTGTTGTCCTGGCACCACACGGCCAGGTCTCTGACCTCCTCCCTATAGGCTGTCTCATCGGTGATCAGGCCTGCAACTGTTGTGTCGTCGGCCAAACTTAATGATGGTGTTGGAGTCGTGCCTGGCCCGTGCAGTCATGAGTGAACAGGGAGTACAGGAGGGGACTGAGCACGCAGGGGCCCCCGTGTTGATTATTAGCCTGGCAGATGACCAGAAGTTAGTTCTAGCAGGCAGTTGACCATTAACCTGTATAATTGTCTGTCTGTCCCGACTGTCTGTGTGTGTGTTCCGACTGTCTGTGTGTGTGCGTGTCCCGACTGTCTATGTGTGTGCGTGTCCCGACTGTCTGTGTGCGTGCGTGTCCCGACTGTCTGTGTGCGTGCGTGTCCCGACTGTCTGTGTGCGTGCGTGTCCCGACTGTCTGTGTGTCCCGACTGTCTGTGTGTGCGTGCAAGTGCTCAGCATAAGTGGGAACTTCAAGACTGGAAAAGCATTCCAGGTGACCTCATGATGCTGGTTGAGAGAATGCCAAGAGTGTGCCAAGCTGTCAAGGTAACAGGTGGCTACCTTGAAAAATCTGAAATAAATCTAAATATAACACTTTTTTTGGTTACTACATGATTCCATATGTGTTATTTCATAGTGTTGATGTCTTCACTATTATTCTACAATGTAGAAAATAGTAAGAATAAAGAAAAACCCTTGAATGAGTAGGTTTGCCCAATCTTTTGACTGGTACTGTATTTAAAGCAGTCTTTTAGGATTCAGCACACACACACAGGTGATTTTCTTTTTTTCTGTGTGTGTGTGTGTGTGTGCGTGCGTGCGTGTGTGTGTGTGTGTGTGTGTGTGTGTGTGTATATTAAGATGCTGGACCAGTTTTACTGTAGCAGATAGTATTTCACTGTGTTTGTGTGAATTTCTGCCGTCTCATTTGGGACTTTCCCGTTAGTCAAGTGTTTGTGCTGCTTGCTTAACCAAGGGGAAAATGGCTTTTAGAAACCACTGCTCCTGAATATGGTGTGTGTTGCTGTGCAGTGGACTGTAAAAATAAAATCTATGAAATATTATATTTAGTTTTGTAGCTACTAAACCATAGGAAACTCTTTTTTACATATTTCTTCTCAGACGCACACTGCTGGAGGACTGATATACTATATACACTGCTGGAGGACTGATATACTATATACACTGCTGGAGGACTGATATACTATATACACTGCTGGAGGACTGATATGCTATATACACTGCTGGAGGACTGATATACTATATTACTATATACACTGCTGGAGGACTGATATACTATATTACTATATACACTGCTGGAGGACTGATATACTATATACACTGCTGGAGGACTGATATACTATATACACTGCTGGAGGACTGATATACTATATACACTGATGGAGGACTGATATACTATATACACTGCTGGAGGACTGATATACTATATACACTGCTGGAGGACTGATATACTATATACACTGCTGGAGGACTGATATACTATATACACTGCTGGAGGACTGATATACTATATACACTGCTGGAGGACTGATATACTATATACACTGATGGAGGACTGATATACTATATTACTATATACACTGCTGGAGGACTGATGTACTATATAACTATATACACTGATGGAGGACTGATATACTATATACACTGCTGGAGGACTGATATACTATATACACTGCTGGAGGACTGATATACTATATACACTGCTGGAGGACTGATATACTATATACACTGCTGGAGGACTGATATACTATATACACTGCTGGAGGACTGATATACTATATACACTGATGGAGGACTGATATACTATATTACTATATACACTGCTGGAGGACTGATGTACTATATAACTATATACACTGATGGAGGACTGATATACTATATTACTATATACACTGCTGGAGGACTGATATACTATATACACTGATGGAGGACTGATATACTATATTACTATATACACTGCTGGAGGACTGATGTACTATATAACTATATACACTGATGGAGGACTGATATACTATATTACTATATACACTGCTGGAGGACTGATATACTATATACACTGATGGAGGACTGATATACTATATACACTGATGGAGGACTGATATACTATATTACTATATACACTGCTGGAGGACTGATATACTATATACACTGATGGAGGACTGATATACTATATTACTATATACACTGCTGGAGGACTGATATACTATATACACTGCTGGAGGACTGATATACTATATTACTATATACACTGATGGAGGACTGATATACTATATTACTATATACACTGCTGGAGGACTGATATACTATATACACTGCTGGAGGACTGATATACTATATTACTATATACACTGATGGAGGACTGATATACTATATTACTATATACACTGATGGAGGACTGATATACTATATTACTATATACACTGCTGGAGGACTGATATACTATATACACTGCTGGAGGACTGATATACTATATTACTATATACACTGATGGAGGACTGATATACTATATTACTATATACACTGCTGGAGGACTGATATACTATATTACTATATACACTGATGGAGGACTGATGTACTATATTACTATATACACTGCTGGAGGACTGATATACTATATACACTGCTGGAGGACTGATATACTATATTACTATATACACTGCTGGAGGACTGATATACTATATACACTGCTGGAGGACTGATATACTATATACACTGCTGGAGGACTGATATACTATATACACTGCTGGAGGACTGATATACTATATACACTGCTGGAGGACTGATATACTATATTACTATATACACTGATGGAGGACTGATGTACTATATTACTATATACACTGCTGGAGGACTGATATACTATATTACTATATACACTGCTGGAGGACTGATATACTATATACACTGCTGGAGGACTGATATACTATATTACTATATACACTGCTGGAGGACTGATATACTATATTACTATATACACTGCTGGAGGACTGATATACTATATACACTGCTGGAGGACTGATATACTATATTACTATATACACTGCTGGAGGACTGATATACTATATACACTGATGGAGGACTGATATACTATATTACTATATACACTGCTGGAGGACTGATATACTATATTACTATATACACTGCTGGAGGACTGATATACTATATTACTATATACACTGCTGGAGGACTGATATACTATATACACTGATGGAGGACTGATATGCTATATTACTATATACACTGCTGGAGGACTGATATACTATATTACTATATACACTGCTGGAGGACTGATATACTATATACACTGATGGAGGACTGATATACTATATTACTATATACACTGCTGGAGGACTGATATGCTATATTACTATATACACTGCTGGAGGACTGATATACTATATTACTATATACACTGCTGGAGGACTGATATACTATATACACTGATGGAGGACTGATATACTATATTACTATATACACTGCTGGAGGACTGATATACTATATTACTATATACACTGCTGGAGGACTGATATACTATATTACTATATACACTGCTGGAGGACTGATATACTATATACACTGATGGAGGACTGATATGCTATATTACTATATACACTGCTGGAGGACTGATATACTATATTACTATATACACTGCTGGAGGACTGATATACTATATACACTGATGGAGGACTGATATACTATATTACTATATACACTGCTGGAGGACTGATATGCTATATTACTATATACACTGCTGGAGGACTGATATACTATATACACTGCTGGAGGACTGATATACTATATTACTATATACACTGCTGGAGGACTGATATGCTATATTACTATATACACTGCTGGAGGACTGATATACTATATACACTGCTGGAGGACTGATATACTATATACACTGATGGAGGACTGATATACTATATTACTATATACACTGCTGGAGGACTGATATGCTATATTACTATATACACTGCTGGAGGACTGATATACTATATACACTGCTGGAGGACTGATATACTATATTACTATATACACTGCTGGAGGACTGATATGCTATATTACTATATACACTGCTGGAGGACTGATATACTATATACACTACTGGAGGACTGATATACTATATTACTATATACACTGCTGGAGGACTGATATACTATATACGCTGCTGGAGGACTGATATGCTATATTACTATATACACTGCTGGAGGACTGATATACTATATACACTGCTGGAGGACTGATATACTATATTACTATATACACTGCTGGAGGACTGATATACTATATACACTGCTGGAGGACTGATATGCTATATTACTATATACACTGCTGGAGAACTGATATACTATATTACTATATACACTGCTGGAGGACTGATATACTATATACACTGCTGGAGGACTGATATGCTATATTACTATATACACTGATGGAGGACTGATGTACTATATTACTATATACACTGATGGAGGACTGATGTACTATATTACTATATACACTGATGGAGGACTGATATACTATATACACTGCTGGAGGACTGATATACTATATACACTGCTGGAGGACTGATGTACTATATTACTATATACACTGATGGAGTACTGATGTACTATATTACTATATACACTGATGGAGGACTGATATACTATATACACTGCTGGAGGACTGATATACTATATTACTATATACACTGATGGAGGACTGATGTACTATATTACTATATACACTGATGGAGGACTGATATACTATATTACTATATACACTGATGGAGGACTGATATGCTATATTACTATATACACTGCTGGAGGACTGATATACTATATACACTGATGGAGGACTGATATACTATATATACTGATGGAGGACTGATATACTATATTACTATATATACTGATGGAGGACTGATATACACTGCTGGAGGACTGATATGCTATATTACTATATACACTGCTGGAGGACTGATATACTATATACACTGATGGAGGACTGATATACTATATTACTATATACACTGATGGAGGACTGATATACTATATACACTGCTGGAGGACTGATATGCTATATTACTATATACACTGATGGAGGACTGATATACTATATACACTGATGGAGGACTGATATACTATATATACTGATGGAGGACTGATATACTATATACACTGATGGAGGACTGATATACTATATACACTGATGGAGGACTGATATACTATATAACTATATATACTGATGGAGGACTGATATACTATATAACTATATATGCTGATGGAGGACTGATACTATATAACTATATATACTGATGGAGGACTGATATACTATATACACTGATGGAGGACTGATATACTATATATACTGATGGAGGACTGATATACTATATTACTATATACACTGATGGAGGACTGATATACTATATATACTGATGGAGGACTGATATACTGTATTACTATATACACTGATGGAGGACTGATATACTATATACACTGATGGAGGACTGATGTACTATATACACTGATGGATGACTGATATACTATATTACTATATATACTGATGGAGGACTGATATACTATATACACTGATGGAGGACTGATATACTATATTACTATATATACTGATGGAGGACTGATATACTATATACAACTGTAGTCGGAGGTTTACATTTAGGGGCTTCACAGCAAAGGGGGCGACTATTCAGTTGTCTGAAGTATATATACACCTTAGCCAAATACATTTAAACTCAGTTTTTCACAATTCCTGACATTCAGCTTTTATTTCTTTCATCACATTCCAAGTGGGTCAGAACGTACCAGACGCGCTGGTGGGGGACCGACGTACCATTCAGGGACCGACGTACCAGACACCCTGGTGGGGGACCGACGTCCCAGACGCGCTGGTGGAGGACCGACGAACCAGACACCCTGGTGGGGGACCGACGTCCCAGACGCGCTGGTGGAGGACCGACGTACCAGACACGCCTTTGGGTGACCGACATCCCAGACACCCTGGTGGGGGACCGACGTACCAGACACGCTGGTGGGGGACCGACGTACCAGACACGCTGGTGGAGGACCGACGTACCAGACGCGCTGGTGGGGGACCGACGTACCATTCGGGGACCGACGTACCAGACACCCTGGTGGGGGACCGACGTCCCAGACGCGCTGGTGGAGGACCGACGAACCAGACACCCTGGTGGGGGACCGACGTCCCAGACGCGCTGGTGGAGGACCGACGTACCAGACACGCCTTTGGGTGACCGACATCCCAGACACCCTGGTGAGGGACCGATGTACCAGACACCCTGGTGGGGGACCGACGTACCAGACACGCTGGTGGGGGACCGATGTACCAGACACCCTGGTGGGGGACCGACGTCCCAGACACCCTGGTGGAGGACCGACGTACCAGACACCCTGGTGGAGGACCACCGTACCAGACACCCTGGTGGGGGACCGACGTCCCAGACACCCTGGTGGGGGACCGACGTCCCAGACACCCTGGTGGGGGACCGATGTACCAGACACCCTGGTGGGGGACCGACGTCCCAGACACCCTGGTGGGGGACCGACGTCCCAGACACGCTGGTGGAGGACCGACGTACCAGACACCCTGGTGGAGGACCGACGTACCAGACACGCTGGTGGGGGACCGACGTACCAGACACCCTGGTGGGGGACCGACGTACCAGACACCCTGGTGGGGGACCGACGTCCCAGACACCCTGGTGGGGGACCGACGTCCCAGACACCCTGGTGGGGGACCGACGTCCCAGACACCCTGGTGGGGGACCGACGTCCCAGACACCCTGGTGGGGGACCGATGTACCAGTGGAGGACCGACGTCCCAGACGCGCTGGTGGGGGACCGACGTCCCAGACGCGCTGGTGGGGGACCGACGTCCCAGACGCGCTGGTGGGGGACCGACGTCCCAGACGCGCTGGTGGGGGACCGACGTCCCAGACGCGCTGGTGGGGGACCGACGTCCCAGACGCCCTGGTGGGGGACCGACGTCCCAGACGCGCGGGTGGGGGACCGACGTACCAGACGCGCTGGTGGGGGACCGACGTACCAGACGCGCTGGTGGGGGACCGACGTACCAGACGCGCTGGTGGGGGACCGACGTACCAGACGCGCTGGTGGGGGACCGACGTCCCAGTGGGGGACCGATGTACCAGACACGCTGGTGGGGGACCGACGTACCAGTGGGGGACTGACGTACCAGACACGCTGGTGGGGGACCGACGTACCAGACGCGCTGGTGGAGGACCGACGTACCAGACGCGCTGGTGGAGGACCGACGTACCAGACGCGCTGGTGGAGGACCGACGTACCAGACGCGCTGGTGGAGGACCACCGTACCAGACGCGCTGGTGTAGGACCGACGTACCAGACGCGCTGGTGTAGGACCGACGTACCAGTGGGGGACTGACGTACCAGACGCGCTGGTGGAGGACCGACGTACCAGACGCGCTGGTGGAGGACCGACGTACCAGACGCGCTGGTGGAGGACCGACGTACCAGACGCGCTGGTGGAGGACCGACGAACCAGACGCGCTGGTGGGGGACCGACGTACCATTCGGGGACCGACGTACCAGACACGCTGGTGGGGGACCGACGTCCCAGACGCGCTGGTGGAGGACCGACGAACCAGACGCGCTGGTGGGGGACCGACATCCCAGACACCCTGGTGGGGGACCGATGTACCAGACACCCTGGTGGAGGACCGACGTACCAGACACCCTGGTGGGGGACCGACGTACCAGACACGCTGGTGGAGGACCGACGTACCGGACACGCTGGTGGGGGACCGACGTCCCAGACGCGCTGGTGGGGGACCGACGTCCCAGACACCCTGGTGGGGGACCGACGTACCAGACACGCTGGTGGAGGACCGACGTACCAGACACGCTGGTGGAGGACCGACGTACCAGACACGCTGGTGGAGGACCGACGTACCAGACACCCTGGTGGGGGACCGACGTACCAGACACGCTGGTGGAGGACCGACGTACCAGACACGCTGGTGGAGGACCGACGTCCCAGACACGCTGGTGGAGGACCGACGTACCAGACACCCTGGTGGAGGACCGACGTACCAGACACCCTGGTAGAGGACCGACGTACCAGACACCCTGGTGGAGGACCGACGTACCAGACGCCCTGGTGGAGGACCGACGTACCAGACGCGCTGGTGGGGGACCGACGTACCAGACACCCTGGTGGAGGACCGACGTACCAGACACGCTGGTGGGGGACCGACGTACCAGACACGCTGGTGGGGGACCGACGTACCAGACACGCTGGTGGGGGACCGACGTACCAGACACCCTGGTGGGGGACCGACGTACCAGACACCCTGGTGGGGGACCGACGTACCAGACACCCTGGTGGGGGACCGACGTCCCAGACACCCTGGTGGAGGACCGACGTCCCAGACACCCTGGTGGGGGACCGACGTCCCAGACACCCTGGTGGGGGACCGATGTACCAGTGGAGGACCGACGTCCCAGACGCGCTGGTGGGGGACCGACGTCCCAGACGCGCTGGTGGGGGACCGACGTCCCAGACGCGCTGGTGGGGGACCGACGTCCCAGACGCGCTGGTGGGGGACCGACGTCCCAGACGCCCTGGTGGGGGACCGACGTCCCAGACGCCCTGGTGGGGGATCGACGTCCCAGTGGGGGATCGACGTACCAGACACGCTGGTGGGGGACCGACGTCCCAGTGGGGGACCGACGTACCAGACACGCTGGTGGGGGACCGACGTACCAGACACGCTGGTGGGGGACCGACGTACCAGACACCCTGGTGGAGGACCGACGTACCAGACACCCTGGTGGGGGACCGACGTACCAGACACGCTGGTGGAGGACCGACGTACCAGACGCCCTGGTGGAGGACCGACGTCCCAGACGCGCTGGTGGAGGACCGACGTCCCAGACGCGCTGGTGGAGGACCGACGTCCCAGACGCGCTGGTGGAGGACCGACGTCCCAGACGTGCGGGTGGGGGACCGACGTACCAGACGCGCTGGTGGGGGACCGACGTACCAGACGCGCTGGTGGGGGACCGACGTACTATGTATATACAACCTTGAAGTTTGCCGTCACCTTGGAGGACTAGGCAAGATGGAGGAGAGGGATGGGATGTTTGCAACACAAGCACATGTTTGTGTCGACACACACAACCCACCACCACCCCACCCCCCGTTCTTCACGAGTGTCAACTTGAGTCTCAATAGATTAATTAAGAGCAAAGCAGAACAGAGGCGAGGCGAGAGCCTGTCCGTCCTGCCTCTCTCCTCTCAGATGTTTAAACTATGCAGTTTAAACATGCAGGATACCCTAGTCACTATGCAGTTTAAACACCCAGGATACCCTAGTCACTATGCAGTTTAAACATCCAGGATACCCTAGTCACTATGCAGTTGAAACACCCAGGATACCCTAGTCACTATGCAGTTCAAACATCCAGGATACCCTAGTCACTATGCAGTTTAAACACCCAGGATACCCTAGTCACTATGCAGTTTAAACATCCAGGATACCCTAGTCACTATGCAGTTGAAACATCCAGGATACCCTAGTCACTATGCAGTTTAAACACCCAGGATACCCTAGTCACTATGCAGTTTAAACATCCAGGATACCCTAGTCACTATGCAGTTTAAACATCCAGGATACCCTAGTCACTATGCAGTTTAAACATCCAGGATACCCTAGTCACTATGCAGTTTAAACATCCAGGATACCCTAGTCACTATGCAGTTGAAACACCCAGGATACCCTAGTCACTATGCAGTTTAAACATCCAGGATACCCTAGTCACTATGCAGTTCAAACATCCAGGATACCCTAGTCACTATGCAGTTGAAACACCCAGGATACCCTAGTCACTATGCAGTTTAAACATCCAGGATACCCTAGTCACTATGCAGTTTAAACATCCAGGATACCCTAGTCACTATGCAGTTGAAACATCCAGGATACCCTAGTCACTATGCAGTTGAAACATCCAGGATACCCTAGTCACTATGCAGTTTAAACACCCAGGATACCCTAGTCACTATGCAGTTTAAACATCCAGGATACCCTAGTCACTATGCAGTTTAAACACCCAGGATACCCTAGTCACTATGCAGTTTAAACATCCAGGATACCCTAGTCACTATGCAGTTGAAACATCCAGGATACCCTAGTCACTATGCAGTTTAAACACCCAGGATACCCTAGTCACTATGCAGTTGAAACATCCAGGATACCCTAGTCACTATGCAGTTGAAACATCCAGGATACCCTAGTCACTATGCAGTTGAAACATCCAGGATACCCTAGTCACTATGCAGTTTAAACATCCAGGATACCCTAGTCACTATGCAGTTTAAACATCCAGGATACCCTAGTCACTATGCAGTTTAAACACCCAGGATACCCTAGTCACTATGCAGTTGAAACACCCAGGATACCCTAGTCACTATGCAGTTTAAACACCCAGGATACCCTAGTCACTATGCAGTTTAAACACCCAGGATACCCTAGTCACTATGCAGTTGAAACATCCAGGATACCCTAGTCACTATGCAGTTTAAACATCCAGGATACCCTAGTCACTATGCAGTTTAAACACCCAGGATACCCTAGTCACTATGCAGTTTAAACACCCAGGATACCCTAGTCACTATGCAGTTGAAACATCCAGGATACCCTAGTCACTATGCAGTTGAAACATCCAGGATACCCTAGTCACTATGCAGTTTAAACACCCAGGATACCCTAGTCACTATGCAGTTTAAACATCCAGGATACCCTAGTCACTATGCAGTTTAAACATCCAGGATACCCTAGTCACTATGCAGTTTAAACATCCAGGATACCCTAGTCACTATGCAGTTTAAACACCCAGGATACCCTAGTCACTATGCAGTTTAAACACCCAGGATACCCTAGTCACTATGCAGTTTAAACATCCAGGATACCCTAGTCACTATGCAGTTTAAACATCCAGGATACCCTAGTCACTATGCAGTTTAAACATCCAGGATACCCTAGTCACTATGCAGTTTAAACATCCAGGATACCCTAGTCACTATGCAGTTTAAACATCCAGGATACCCTAGTCACTATGCAGTTTAAACACCCAGGATACCCTAGTCACTATGCAGTTTAAACACCCAGGATACCCTAGTCACTATGCAGTTTAAACATCCAGGATACCCTAGTCACTATGCAGTTGAAACATCCAGGATACCCTAGTCACTATGCAGTTTTGAGAGTGCAAAGCTTAAGTATAACAAAATACAAAATATAATTCCCTAAAGTAAACGTGGTGTGTTGCTGGTCTTAAAGTATTAATGGTTGTAAAATAGTAGGTGTGGTAGAAATTACAGCACTTTAAAAAAAAAGATTTATGCCTCTAACTTTCTCACTCATAATTATTCACAATTTATTAAGGATTATTCATAATTATGGTAGCGTCGATATTAGTATGGACGTATTTAGAATCACATTATTTTCTTATTTTACAATAAAAGTGACTCCAAAATGACAATACGTTGTTTACCGTTCGTTTCCATTGGGCACAAAATAATCTGAAACACAAACGAAACAAACAGCAAATGAATTGTACAAGTTTTTAGTCACAAGCTATGCATGCTATGAAATGTGAGAACAAGTACTTCACTATTTTACTAATTTAGTCCCAAAGTCTAAAGTAGTGCACTATATAGGGAATAGGGTGCCATAGGGCTCTGGTCTAAAGTAGTGCACTATATAGGGAATAGGTTGGCATAGGGCTCTGGTCTAAAGTAGTGCACTATATAGGGAATAGGGTGTCATAGGGCTCTGGTCTAAAGTAGTGCACTATATATAGTGAATAGGGTTCCATAGGGTTCTGGTCTAAAGTAGTGCACTATATAGGGAATAGGGTTCCATAGGGCTCTGGTCTAAAGTAGTGTACTATATAGGGAATAGGGTGCCATAGGGCTCTGGTCTAAAGTAGTGCACTATATAGGGAATAGGGTTCCATAGGGCTCTGGTCTAAAGTAGTGTACTATATAGGGGATAGGGTTCAATAGGGCTCTGGTCTAAAGTAGTGCACTATATAGGGGATAGGGTTCCATAGGGCTCTGGTCTATAGTAGTGCACTATATAGGGAATAGGGTTCCATAGGGCTCTGGTCTAAAGTAGTGCACTATATAGGGAATAGGGTTCCATAGGGCTCTGGTCTAAAGTAGTGCACTATATAGGGAATAGGGTTATATAGTCATTGTATCATTTAAAATCCAAAGTGCTAGAGTACAGAACCAAAACAACAAAACAGTTCTCACTGTCCCAATACTTTTGGAGCTTACTATTTGTCCCAGTCAGAAACGAGTATTCAACAATCCTGTGGTATAAGCCAGTGTGATAGACTCAGGAGCATCTCCTGTCTGTGTAAATGGGAGGAGGAGGGGGGGGGGGGCTTTCCAAGTCGTGTGTCCTGTCCTATGTAAATCACTTGGTCACGATGAGCCGATTGACGTTTGTGAGCAGGTGCCAATGATAGGAGATACTCCAGAATGTGTGTTGGAAAAATTCTGAATGAGTGTCACGGGGAGAGATGGGGGCGCGAAGTGCTGTGTCTCTGTTTGGTCGGTCAAAAGCACTGAGTCACGGTGATCCAGCTTGCGGATTTGGCAGTGACTTCTGAGGTGTTACCACACACACACACACACACACACACACACAACCTCCTGCCCTAAATAGTAGCACATATAGACTGAGAGATCCTATTAGGAAATTCATGCTTTCCTTCTTAACATATAGATATAACAGAATCATTATTCTATAATTATTCTATTCTATATTATTCTGGGCCGGTCTTTACCTGGGTCAAACGTGGCCCTGGGCCGGTCTTTACCTGGGTCAAACGTGGCCCTGGGCCGGTCTTTACCTGGGTCACACGTGGCCCTGGGCCGGTCTTTACCTGGGTCACACGTGGCCCTGGGCCGGTCTTTACCTGGGTCACACGTGGCCCTGGGCCAGAATGTCTTGTCAGACAGTCCTGTGTGTGTGTGTGTGTGTGTGTGTGTGTGTGTGTGTGAGAGAGATCAATACAGGCCCGGTCGGAGGTTGTGTATGAGTGTTAGCTGCGTCTCCTTAGAGAGATGTTTGTATGTGTGCCTCCCAAGTGTTTGTGTGACCTCTGTGTGACCTCTGTAGTGTGATGGTGACAGGGAGGATGTGATAGATTGTCTCTGGAGGTCTATACTGAGCTCATTAAAACAGAAACACTGATTTGGTTGACACACACACACACAGAGAGATAACATGGAATACACTGAGAGGTAATTAACAACAGTTGAATGTTTTATTCACAGCACACACTGGATAACAGTCGAGAGAGTTGGTTGGTGTGTGTGTGTGTGTGTGTGCTCTGTCTCTGTCGGTCATGCTAGGGGCTATGTTCCGTGGTCTTGGCAATGCTGTGTGTGTTGACTCAATTGGTGTGTTTTTTAAAAAATGGTAATGTAGCTAAATGTCAAGTAGGCGGGACGTCCCAATAACCTCTCCTTCCTCCTGAAGTGTACACTCGTTCACTACTCCCCACATTTGAGAACATTGGATTGGTATCGGCATGGGCTGAAGGGAGTGTCCATATGCCAGATGATTATTTCCCTTCAAATCCACGAAGGGAAGTGAACAAGTTTCACGCTTCTGAAGATAAGAGAGATTTGCGACGCAGCCACAGTGGGTCTAATGGTAATGGAGCTAAATGTCAACCACAGTGGGTCTAATGGTAATGGAGCAAAATGTCAACCACAGTGGGTCTAATGGTAATGGAGCGAAATGTCAACCACAGTGGGTCTAATGGTAATGTAGCTAAATGTCAACCAGTGGGTCTAATGGCAATGTAGCTAAATGTCAGCCACAGTGGGTCTAATGGTAATGGAGCTAAATGGCGACCACAGTGGGTCTAATGGTAATGAAGCTAAATGTTAACCACAGTGGGTCTAATGGTAATGTAGCTAAATGTCAGCCACAGTGGGTCTAATGGTAATGGAGCTAAATGGCGACCACAGTGGGTCTAATGGCAATGTAGCTAAATGTCAGCCACAGTGGGTCTAATGGTAATGGAGCTAAGTGTCAACCAGTGGGTCTAATGGCAATGTAGCTAAATGTCAGCCACAGTGGGTCTAATGGTAATGGAGCTAAATGGCGACCACAGTGGGTCTAATGGTAATGAAGCTAAATGTTAACCACAGTGGGTCTAATGGTAATGTAGCTAAATGTCAGCCACAGTGGGTCTAATGGTAATGGAGCTAAATGTCAACCACAGTGGGTCTAATGGTAATGGAGCTAAATGTCAACCACAGTGGGTCTAATGGTAATGTAGCTAAATGTCAACCACAGTGGGTCTAATGGTAATGTAGTTAAATGTCAACCACAGTGTGTTTTCTAGGTCCAATTATCTAGTTGCTGTCCCTTCTGTGGAGAATCACTTTAATTCTCACATCAAAGACTGTAGGCTTTGTCTTTAAAACACAGTGAAAACTCGAATGAAACGCCAAGAGGGAGAGGGGGGGAGGGGGAGACCGCGGAGGTGGAGGGGGAGACCGGGGAGGGGGAGAGGGAGACCGCGGAGGAGACCGGCGGAGAAGGAGACCGCGGAGAGGGAGACGAGGGAGAAGGAGACCGCGGAGAGGGAGACGGGGGAGAGGGAGACCGCAGAGGAGACCGGGGAGGGGGAGAAGGAGACCGCGGAGGAGACCGGGGGAGAGGGGGAGAACGCGGAGGGGGAGAAGGAGACGTTGCATAAGCAACTAACAGTGCAAATAGAGTTATGTATGAATGACGGGGGAGAGGGAGACCGCGGAGGGGGAGGGGAAGACCGGGGAGGGGGAGAAGGGGAGAGGGGGAGACCGGGGAAGGGGAGAGGGGGAGACCGCGGAGAGCGAGACCGCGGAGGGGGAGAAGGAGACGTTGCATAAGCAACTAACAGTGCAAATAGAGTCATGTATGAATGACGGGGGAGAGGGAGACTGGGGAGGGGGAGACCGGGGAGATGACCGGTGGAGAGGGGGAGACCGCGGAGAGCGAGACCGCGGAGGGGGAGAAGGAGACGTTGCATAAGCAACTAACAGTGCAAATAGAGTCATGTATGAATGACGGGGAGAGGATAAATGGGCAGATACATTTGGGTTATTTACATTGGTATTTCAGACATGCTGGGTGGCCATGTTCTTGTGGTAGCAGGTCACACGTTGCTGCTGGCACCCTGGTATGTCGCCTAAAGGCTTGTCAAATTGTTTTGTTTGAATTCTTTCTGGGTGGGTGTGTGTAATCTGGTGTGTGTGTGTGTGTGTGTGTGTTTAATCTGAGGTGTGTGTGTGTGTGGGTTTAATCTGAGGTGTGTGTGTGTGTAATCTGGTGTGTGTGTGTGTGTGTGTGTGTGTGTGTGTGTGTTTAATCTGAGGTGTGTGTGTGTGTAATCTGAGGTGTGTGTGTGGGTTTAATCTGAGGTGTGTGTGTGTGTGTGTGTGTAATCTGAGGTGTGTGTGTGTGTGTGTGTGTAATCTGAGGTGTGTGTGTGTGTGTGTGTGTGTAATCTGAGGTGTGTGTGTGTGTGTGTGTGTAATCTGAGGTGTGTAGGTGTGTGTGTGTGTGTGTGTGTGTGTAATCTGAGGTGTGTGTGTGTGTGTAATCTGAGGTGTGTGTGTGTGTGTGTGTGTAATCTGAGGTGTGTGTGTGTGTAATCTGAGGTGTGGGTGTGTGTAATCTCAGGGAGGTGTGGGTGTGTGTGATCTGAGGGAGGTGTGGGTGTGTGTGTGTGTAATCTGAGGGAGGTGTGTGTGTGTGTAATCTGAGGGAGGTGTGTGTAATCTGAGGGAGGTGTGTGTGTGTGTGTAATCTGAGGGAGGTGTGTGTGTGTGTGTGTGTGTGTAATCTGAGGGAGGTGTGTGTGTGTAATCTGAGAGAGGTGTGTGTGTGTAATCTGAGGGAGGTGTGTGTGTTTAATCTGAGGTGTGTGTGTGTGTGTGTGTAATCTGAGGTGTGTGTAATCTGAGGTGTGTGTGTGTGTGTGTAATCTGAGGGAGGTGTGTGTGTGTGTGTGTGTGTGTAATCTGAGGGAGGTGTGTGTGTGTGTAATCTGAGGGAGGTGTGTGTGTGTGTGTAATCTGAGGGAGGTTTGTGTGTGTGTAATCTGAGGAAGGTGTGTGTGTGTGTGTGTGTAATCTGAGGGAGGTGTGTGTGTGTGTGTGTGTGTAATCTGAGGTGTGGGTGTGTGTAATCTGAGGGAGGTATGGGTGTGTGTGATCTGAGGGAGGTGTGGGTGTGTGTAATCTGAGGGAGGTGTGGGTGTGTGTGTGTAATCTGAGGGAGGTGTGTGTGATCTGAGGGAGGTGTGTGTGTGTAATCTGAGGGAGGTGTGTGTGTGTGTGTAATCTGAGGGAGGTGTGTGTAATCTGAGGGAGGTGTGTGTGTGTGTAATCTGAGGGAGGTGTGTATGTGTGTGTGTGTAATCTGAGGGAGGTGTGTGTGTGTGTGTGTGTAATCTGAGGGAGGTGTGTGTGTGTAATCTGAGGGAGGTGTGTGTGTGTGTAATCTGAGGGAGGTGTGTGTGTAATCTGAGGGAGGTGTGTGTGTGTGTGTAATCTGAGGTGTGTGTGTGTGTGTGTGTGTGTGTAATCTGAGGGAGGTGTGTGTGTGTGTGTAATCTGAGGGAGGTGTGTGTGTGTGTGTAATCTGAGGGAGGTGTGTGTGTGTGTGTGTGTGTGTGTGTGTGTGTGTGTGTGTGTGTGTGTGTGTGTGTGTAATCTGAGGGAGGTGTGTGTGTAATCTGAGGGAGGTGTGTGTGTAATCTGAGGGAGGTGTGTGTGTGTGTGTAATCTGAGGGAGGTGTGTGTGTGTGTGTAATCTGAGGGAGGTGTGTGTGTGTGATCTGAGGGAGGTGTGGGTGTGTGTGTAATCTGAGGGAGGTGTGTGTGTGTGTAATCTGAGGGAGGTGTGTGTAATCTGAGGGAGGTGTGTGTAATCTGAGGGAGGTGTGTGTGTGTGTAATCTGTGGGAGGTGTGTGTGTGTGTAATCTGAGGGAGGTGTGTGTGTGTGTGTGTGTAATCTGAGGGGTGTGTGTGTGTGTGTAATCTGAGGGAGGTGTGTGTGTGTAATCTGAGGGAGGTGTGTGTGTGTAATCTGAGGGAGGTGTGTGTGTGTAATCTGAGTGAGGTGTGTGTGTGTAATCTGAGGGAGGTGTGTGTGTGTAATCTGAGGGAGGTGTGTGTGTGTGTAATCTGAGGGAGGTGTGTGTGTGTGTAATCTGAGGGAGGTGTGTGTGTGTAATCTGAGGGAGGTGTGTGTGTGTGTGTGTGTGTGGTAATCTGAGGGAGGTGTGTGTATTTAATCTGAGAGAGTGGTGTGCCAAAAGGTACTCAAGGTATATAAACAAAAAAATAAATGTCCCTTTTTCAGGACCCTGTCTTTCAAAGATAATTTGTAAAAATTCAAATAACTTCACGGATCTTCATTGTAAAGGGTTTGAACACTGTTTCCCATGCTTGTTCAATGAACCATAAACAATTAATGAACATACACCTGTGGGACGGTCGTTAAGACCCTAACAGTTTACAGACGGTAGGCAATTAAGGTCACAGTTATGAAAATTAGGACACTAAAGAGGCCTTTCTACTGACTCTGAAAAACACCAAAAGAAATATGCCCAGGGTCCCTGCTCACCTGTGTGAACGTGCCTTAGGCATGCTGCAAGGAGGCATGAGGACTGCAGATGTAGCCTGGGCAATACATTTCAATGTCCGTACTGTGAGACGCCTAAGACAGGACAGGTCACGTATAACAACACCTGCACCGGATGGGTACAATTGAACATCACACCTGCGGGACAGATACAGGATGGCAACAACAACTGCCCGAGTTACACCAGGAACGCACAATCCTTCCATCAGTGCTCAGACTGTCTGCAATAGGCTGAGAGAGGCTGGACTGAGGGCTTGTAGGCCTGTTGTCTGGTGAGGACCTGCCTTACATCACCGGCAACAACGTTGCCTATGGGTACAAACCCACCGTCACTGGACCAGACAGGACTGTCAGAAAGTGCTCTTCACTGACGAGTCGCGGTTTTGTCTCACCAGGGGTGATGGTCGGATTTGCGCTTATCGTCGAAGGAATGAGCGTTACACCGAGGCCTGTACTCTGGAGCGGGATCGAGGTGGATGGTCCGTCATGGTCTGAGGCAGTGTGTCACAGCATCATCAGACTGAGCTTGTTGTCATTGCAGGCAATCTCAACGCTATGCGTTACAGGGAAGACATCCTCCTCCCTCATGTGGTACCCTTCCTGCAGGCTCATCCTGACATGACCCTCCAGCATGACAATGCCACCAGCCATACTGCTCGTTCTGTGCGTGATTTCCTGCAAGACAGGAATGTCAGTGTTCTGCCATGGACAGCGAAGACCCCGGATCTCAATCCCATTGAGCACGTCTGGGACCTGTTGGATCGGAGGGTGAGGGCTAGGATCGTTTCCCTCCAGAAATGTCCGGTGAAAGAGTGGGGTAACATCTCACAGCAAGAACTGGCATGCGGGGTAACATCTCACAGCAAGAACTGGCATGCGGGGTAACATCTCACAGCAAGAACTGGCATGCGGGGTAACATCTCACAGCAAGAACTGGCATGCGGGGTAACATCTCACAGCAAGAACTGGCACATCTGGTGCAGTCCATGAGGAGATGCACTGCAGTACTTAATGCAGCTGGTGGCCACACCAGATACTGACTGTTACTTTTAATTTTGACCACCCCTGTTGTTCAAGGATACATTATTCAATTTCTGTTAGTCACATGTCTGTGGAACTTGTTCAGTTTATGTCTCAGTTGTTGAGTCTTCTTATGTTCATACAAACGTTTACACATGTTAAGTTTGCTGAAAAAAATGCAGTTGACATTGAGAGGACATTTCTTTTCTTCCTGAGTTTATATATATATATATATATATATATATAATAGAACAAGAGAGTTTTATTTAATGGAAGCCTCTCTAATGTCAAGCATGTAGGATGTGGTGTACCGCAGGGCAGCTCACTAGGCCCTCTACTCTTTTCTATTTTTACCAATGACCTGAATCTGGTAATGGAAGAAAAGAAATGTCCTCTCAATGTCAACTGCATTTTTTTCAGCAAACTTAACATGCTGAAAATAAACGCAGTTTACAGTGACGTTTTTATATTGAGTGTAGATTCAGTTCCACCAAGGATGCATCATACATGGCCATAAGAACACACCACATTGTCACACCTAACAGTGTTTATTGATCGGCACAGTCACTCACATTTGATTCCATCTCATAGTGGTTTATAAGTCAGTATTTGTGAACTGGATTTTGTTTTTCTGTGGATTCATGTTTATTGTATTGAACTTTGAAAGCCCAGTGACCCCCTCAGATTTAGAATAGACTTGTACAGTGGTTCCTCCTTTTAAAAGCTGCGAGCCTTAGAGGTTCCCGGTGTCACGGCTTCATTGCTCCAGATCACCACAAGGGGGAGTTAGAGCACTCCATTATGCATTTGGGTTCCAAGGTTTGTGTATGACCAATCATATCGAGTGGTTCCAATGACGAATTTGAATTTGTCAGCCATATTCGCTGAAGATGGCTGACAAAACATTTCGGGAGGCAAATTCAAGTAGTTATAACATCATAACGAGTCAAGCAAAACATTTACAATTGAGAGGAATATGTTGATGATGTAACGATTGTCAAAGTTAATTTACGGAAATCGCTACTTTGGAAGTTTTTTTTCTTTTTTATTGTCAATACCAGGTGTATCAAACTCCATTCTGTGAATGATGTCGTGACTGCATGTACGGTGCCTTGCGAAAGTATTCGGCCCACTTGAACTTTGCGACCTTTTGCCACATTTCAGGCTTCAAACATAAAGATATAAAACTGTATTTTTTTTGTGAAGAATCAACAACAAGTGGGACACAATCATGAAGTGGAACGACATTTATTGGATATTTCAAACTTTTTTAACAAATCAAAAACTGAAAAAATTGGGCGTGCAAAATTATTCAGCCCCCTTAAGTTAATACTTTGTAGCGCCACCTTTTGCTGCGATTACAGCTGTAAGTCGCTTGGGGTATGTCTCTATCAGTTTTGCACATCGAGAGACTGAATTTTTTCCCATTCCTCCTTGCAAAACAGCTCGAGCTCAGTGAGGTTGGATGGAGAGCATTTGTGAACAGCAGTTTTCAGTTCTTTCCACAGATTCTCGATTGGATTCAGGTCTGGACTTTGACTTGGCCATTCTAACACCTGGATATGTTTATTTTTGAACCATTCCATTGTAGATTTTGCTTTATGTTTTGGATCATTGTCTTGTTGGAAGACAAATCTCCGTCCCAGTCTCAGGTCTTTTGCAGACTCCATCAGGTTTTCTTCCAGAATGGTCCTGTATTTGGCTCCATCCATCTTCCCATCAATTTTAACCATCTTCCCTGTCCCTGCTGAAGAAAAGCAGGCCCAAACCATGATGCTGCCACCACCATGTTTGACAGTGGGGATGGTGTGTTCAGGGTGATGAGCTGTGTTGCTTTTTTTTGCCAAAAAATTAAATTTTTGTTTCATCTGACCAGAGCACCTTCTTCCACATGTTTGGTGTGTCTCCCAGGTGGCTTGTGGCAAACTTTAAACAACACTTTTTATGGATATCTTTAAGAAATGGCTTTATTCTTGCCACTCTTCCATAAAGGCCAGATTTGTGCAATGTACGACTGATTGTTGTCCTATCGACAGAGTCTCCCACCTCAGCTGTAGAACTCTGCAGTTCATCCAGAGTGATCATGGGCCTCTTGGCTGCATCTCTGATCAGTCTTCTTCTTGTATGAGCTGAAAGTTTAGAGGGATGGCCAGGTCTTGGTAGATATGCAGTTGTCTGATACTCCTTCCATTTCAATATTATCGCTTGCACAGTGCTCCTTGGGATGTTTAAAGCTTGGGAAATCTTTTTGTATCCAAATCCGGCTTTAAACTTCTTCACAACAGTATCTCGGACCTGCCTGGTGTGTTCCTTGTTCTTCAGGATGCTCTCTGCGCTTTTAACGGACCTCTGAGACTATCACAGTGCAGGTGCATTTATACGGAGACTTGATTACACACAGGTGGATTGTATTTATCATCATTAGTCATTTAGGTCAACATTGGATCATTCAGAGATCCTCACTGAACTTCTGGAGAGAGTTTGCTGCACTGAAAGTAAAGGGGCTGAATAATTTTGCACGCCCAATTTTTCAGTTTTTGATTTGTTAAAAAAGTTTGAAATATCCAATAAATGTCATTCCACTTCATGATTGTGTCCCACTTGTTGTTGATTCTTCACAAAAAAATACAGTTTTATATCTTTGTTTGGAGCCTGAAATGTGGCAAAAGGTCGCAAAGTTCAAGGGGGCCGAATACTTTCGCAAGGCACTGTATGTATTACAATTATACACTTCAACAGTGTTTACCACTCCTGCTCCTGGGACATCAATGATTACACATTGTAGCTATGCAATAGACTAGAAACATGATGTTATAATTCATATATAAAGAACCAGTGAACCTCCGAGTGTCCATCATTAATACTGTGTCTCCAGAGGTTTCTGTCCGTGACTGATGCAACCTTTAAAACGCATTAAAGACAGAGTTGATGAGTACGTGAGGTCACGAGAGAAAGTCTGGACATGGGCCTGCTCTCCCTTATGTAAGGAATTAGGCACTTTCCCATGTTATCTACAGCATGTACTGTAGGCTATGTTTACTTGTCAGACAACACAGTAGCCTAATAAATAAATGCAGGTGGCTTAAATCTTCAGAATTGTTACTTTTTAAACAATGTGATTATTATTATTTATTAATTAATTGTGAATTATATAAGTCCCTTAGGATCTGTGATAATATCTGACGCAAAATGTCCCTGACATATTAATTTAGAGTCCTCCAATCCTCTAAATAATTAAAAAATAATAATATTTTAAAATAATATTTTTTTATATACTGTAGGCCTACAATAGACGAAATGAGTCTCTCATTAGTGTTGAGTGGTGTCTGTCTAATTCTGTACAATCACAACTATGAAATAACACCTATGGAATCACGTTGTACAACGCAATTTTTTCGGTTCCATTCTAACAGAAACCCAGAGTAATTTTTTTGTTTTTCATGGAATAGAAACACCAGAATATTAATGAAATGAAGTACCAGTCAAAAGTTCGGACAAACCTACACATTCCAGGATTTTTCTGTCTTGGCAGACTTTGAAGAATCTATAACACTTAAAAAAAAGTTTTTATAGTAAAATAAATAAATAATAAATAAAATAGGATGTTTTTCCCACTCCGGAGCGAGTGCTCATATGAAGTGGCAATGTTAAAGTGATCATTTGAAACAGGTCATATATGCTAGATTTTTTACAACTTTAGTTGTGAATGATACCAACCTTTAGAATGTGTTAGAAATCAAAACATATTTGGGCTGCATGACGGGACTGTAGACTATTGATGATTTGAGAAAGGGAGGAAAAAAAGCTTGTTCTCTGTTCCTATTCTCAGGCTGGTCAAACTGTCTCATCAAGTGATCCTATTTTCACTCATCAAACTATTCTCAATGTAATCTTGTCTTTACTAATATGTAAAATGTGTTTACATTTAGAATGGCCCATTAACAAAGGGACTGGAGCAGGGACTGGGGCAGGGACTGGGGTAGGAGCAGGGACTGGGGTAGGAGCAGGGACTGGGGTAGGAGCAGGGACTGGGGCAGGAGCAGGGACTGGGGCAGGGACTGGGCCAGGTTCAGGGACTGGGGCTGGATCAGGGACTGGGGCAGGATCAGGGACTGGGGCAGGATCAGGGACTGGGGCAGGATCAGGGACTGGAGCAGGATCAGGGACTGGGGCAGGAGCAGGGACTGGGGCAGGAGCAGGGACTGGAGCAGGAGCAGGGACTGGAGCAGGATCAGGGACTGGGGCAGGGACTGGAACGGACTGGGACAGGAACTGGGGCAGGAGCAGGGACTGGGGCAGGGACTGGATCAGGGACTAGGGCAGGGACTGGGGCAGAAGCAGGGACTGGGGCAGAAGCAGGGACTGGGGCAGGAGCAGGGACTGGGGCAGTGACGAATGGACTGGGGCAGGATCAGGGACTGGGGCAGGATCAGGGACTGGGGCAGGATCAGGGACTGGGGCAGGATCAGGGACTGGGGCAGGGACTGGGGCAGGATCAGGGACTGGGGCTGGATCAGGGACTGGGGCAGGATCAGGGACTGGATCAGGGACTGGGGCAGGATCAGGGACTGGAGCAGGGACTGGGGCAGGATCAGGGACTGGAGCAGGAGCAGGGACTGGAGCAGGATCAGGGACTGGAACGGACTGGGACAGGGACTGGGGAAGGAACTGGGGCAGGGACTGGATCAGGGACTAGGGCAGGGACTGGGGCAGGATCAGGGACTGGGGCAGAAGCAGGGACTGGGACAGGAGCAGGGACTGGGGCAGGGACTGGAATGGACTGGGGCAGGAACTGGGGAATGGAACAGGGACTGGGGCAGGGACTGGGGCAGGGACTGGGACTGGGGCTGGGGCAGGGATTGGAACATGGACTGGGGCGGGGGCAGGGACTGGAGCGGGGACTGGAACAGGGACTGGAGCAGGGACTGGGGCAGGGACTGGGGCAGGATCAGGGACTGGGGCAGGAGCAGGGACTGGAGCTGGGACTGGAACGGACTGGGACAGGAACTGGGGCAGGAGCAGGGACTGGGGCAGGGACTGGAACGGACTGGGGCAGGAACTGGGGCAGGGACTGGATCAGGGACTTGGGCTGGAGCAGGGTCTGGGGCAGGATCAGGGACTGGGGCAGGAGCAGGGACTGGGGCAGGGACTGGGGCAGGGACTGGAACAGACTGGGGCAGGAACTGGGGCAGGGACTGGAACAGGAACTGGGGCAGGGACTGGAACAGGGACTGGGGCAGGGACTGGAGCAGGGGCGGGGACTGGGGCTGTGGCTGGGACTGGTGCAGGGACTGGAACGGGGACTGGGGGGGGACTGGAACTGGGGCGGGGACTGGGGCAGGAGCAGGGACAGGGACTGGGGCAGGATCAGGGAATGGATCAGGATCAGGGACGGACTGGGGCAGGATCAGGGAATGGATCAGGATCAGGGACAGGGACTGGGGCAGGGACTGGAGCAGGATCAGGGACTGGAGCAGGATCAGGGACTGGAGCAGGATCAGGGACTGGGGCAGGATCAGGGACTGGGGCAGGATCAGGGAATGGGGCAGGGGCAGGGACTGGGGCAGGGACTGGGGCAGGATCAGGGACTGTGGCAGGATCAGGGACTGGGGCAGGGGCAGGAGCAGGGACTGGGGCAGGGACTGGGGCAGGGACTGGAGCAGGGACTGGAGCAGGGACTGGGGCTGGAGCAGGGACTGGGGCTGGAGCAGGGACTGGGGCAGGAGCAGGGACTGGGGCAGGAGCAGGGACTGGGTCAGGGACTGGAGCAGGGACTGGGGCTGGAGCAGGGACTGGGGCTGGAGCAGGGACTGGGGCTGGAGCAGGGACTGGGGCAGGAGCAGGGACTGGGGCAGGAGCAGGGACTGGGGCAGGGACTGGGGCAGGGACTGGAACAGACTGGGGCAGGAACTGGGGCAGGGACTGGAACAGGAACTGGGGCAGGGACTGGAACAGGGACTGGGGCAGGGACTGGAGCAGGGGCGGGGACTGGGGCTGTGGCTGGGACTGGTGCAGGGACTGGAACGGGGACTGGGGCGGGGACTGGAACTGGGGTGGGGACTGGGGCAGGAGCAGGGACAGGGACTGGGGCAGGATCAGGGAATGGATCAGGATCAGGGACGGACTGGGGCAGGATCAGGGAATGGATCAGGATCAGGGACAGGGACTGGGGCAGGGACTGGAGCAGGATCAGGGACTGGAGCAGGATCAGGGACTGGGGCAGGATCAGGGACTGGGGCAGGATCAGGGAATGGGGCAGGGGCAGGGACTGGGGCAGGGACTGGGGCAGGATCAGGGACTGTGGCAGGATCAGGGACTGGGGCAGGGGCAGGAGCAGGGACTGGGGCAGGGACTGGAGCAGGGACTGGAGCAGGGACTGGAGCAGGGACTGGGGCTGGAGCAGGGACTGGGGCTGGAGCAGGGACTGGGGCAGGAGCAGGGACTGGGGCAGGAGCAGGGACTGGGTCAGGGACTGGAGCAGGGACTGGGGCTGGAGCAGGGACTGGGGCTGGAGCAGGGACTGGGGCAGGAGCAGGGACTGGGGCAGGAGCAGGGACTGGGGCAGGGACTGGGGCAGGATCAGGGACTGGAGCAGGGGCTGGAGCAGGGACTGGGGCTGGAGCAGGGACTGGGGCAGGATCAGGGCCAGGATCAGGGACTGGGGCTGGGACTGGAGCAGGATCAGAGACTGGAACAGGATCAGGGACTGGAGCAGGGACTGGGACTGGGGCTGGATCAGGGACTGGAGCAGGGGGAAATCCATGTTATCTGTACTCCAATGGAGGCCACTCTCTTTCCCACCTCCGTTTTTATGATTTATTTATCGGGTTTTATAACGTAGTTCTCTGGAGGCTTCGTTAATGTGTGTGTGTGTACTAACGTCTTTCACCATCTCTCTCTCTGTAGGTACCAGTTGTTCACTGAGAGGTTGTCTAAGTTGGAGGAGGCTGAGGGGAGTTTTGATGACTTCACTAGGAGTTACATGTCCTATGGTGTCCAGAGACAGGCTAATAACAGCCTGATGTTCAAAGAGTGGGCTCCGGGAGCTCAGGCCTTGTTCCTCACTGGGGACTTCAGTAAGTACACACACACGGGCGTACGTGAACACACACACAGACACGGGACGACGAGAACACACAGACACACACACACACACGGTCGGGCGGACGAGAACACACACGGTCGGGCGGATGAGATCACACACGGTCGGACGAGAACACACACACACACACACACACACACGGGCGTACGTGAACACACACACAGACACGGGAGGACGAGAACACACAGACACACACACACACACGGTCGGGCGGACGAGAACACACACGGTCGGGCGGATGAGATCACACACGGTCGGACGAGAACACACACACACACACACACACACACGGGCGTACGTGAACACACACACAGACACGGGAGGACGAGAACACACAGACACACACACACACACGGTCGGGCGGACGAGAACACACACGGTCGGGCGGATGAGATCACACACGGTCGGACGAGAACACACACACACACACACACGGGCGGACGAGAACACACACACACACACACGGTCGGACGAGAACACACACACACACGGTCGGACGAGAACACACACACACACGGTCGGACGAGAACACATACACACGGTCGGACGAGAACACACAGACAGACACTTTCCTTATCGCTAGCGCAGTTTATTAGGTACATCACCCCATTCAGAAAAATGGTTCGGTCCTACAGACAGTGAGTCACGTGGTCGTAGCTTGTTATATAAAGCAGGCAGGCATCGAGGCATTCAGTTACTGTTGATGACAGAGTCAGGATGTGGCGTAAGCACTATGAGTCCATGGACCTGCCTGGTGTCAACGGGACAGACTGATGGGCGTAGTGTACAGACCTGCCTGGTGTCAACGGGACAGACTGATAGGCGTGGTGTACTGGTGTCAACGGGACAGACTGATGGGCGTGGTGTACAGACCTGCCTGGTGTCAACGATACAGACTGATAGGCGTGGTGTACTGGTGTCAAAGGGACAGACTGATGGGCGTGGTGTACAGACCTGCCTGGTGTCAACGGGACAGACTGATGGGCGTGGTGTACAGACCTGCCTGGTGTCAACGGGACAGACTGATGGGTGTGGTGTACAGACCTGCCTGGTGTCACCGGGACAGACTGATAGGCGTGGTGTACTGGTGTCAACGGGACAGACTGATGGGCGTGGTGTACAGACCTGCCTGGTGTCAACGGGACAGACTGATAGGCGTGGTGTACAGACCTGCCTGGTGTCAACGGGACAGACTGATGGGTGTGGTGTACAGACCTGCCTGGTGTCAACGGGACAGACTGATAGGCGTGGTGTACAGACCTGCCTGGTGTCAACGGGACAGACTGATAGGCGTGGTGTACAGACCTGCCTGGTGTCAACGGGACAGACTGATAGGCGTGGTGTACAGACCTGCCTGGTGTCAACGGGACAGACTGATAGGCGTGGTGTACTGGTGTCAACGGGACAGACTGATGGGCGTGGTGTACAGACCTGCCTGGTGTCAACGGGACAGACTGATGGGTGTGGTGTACAGACCTGCCTGGTGTCAACGGGACAGACTGATGGGCGTGGTGTACAGACCTGCCTGGTGTCAACGGGACAGACTGATGGGCGTGGTGTACAGACCTGCCTGGTGTCAACGGTACAGACTGATGGGTGTTCTGGTGTGGGGAATGTTTTCCTGGCTCACGTTAGGTCCCTTGATACCAACTGAGCATTGATTGAACGCCACAGCGTATTGTTGTTGACCGAACCCAGTATCTTTGGGACGAGATGGAAGGTGGTGTTGACCGAACCCAGTATCTTTGGGACGAGATGGACGGTGGTGTTGACCAAACCCAGTATCTTTGGGACGAGATGGACGGTGGTGTTGACCAAACCCAGTATCTTTGGGACGAGATGGACGGTGGTGTTGACCAAACTCAGTATCTTTGGGACGAGATGGAAGGTGGTGTTGACCAAACCCAGTATCTTTGGGACGAGATGGAAGGTGGTGTTGACCGAACCCAGTATCTTTGGGACGAGATGGAAGGTGGTGTTGACCGAACCCAGTATCTTTGGGACGAGATGGACGGTGGTGTTGACCAAACCCAGTATCTTTGGGACGAGATGGACGGTGGTGTTGACCAAACCCAGTATCTTTGGGACGAGATGGAAGGTGGTGTTGACCAAACCCAGTATCTTTGGGACGAGATGGACGGTGGTGTTGACCAAACCCAGTATCTTTGGGACGAGATGGACGGTGGTGTTGACCGAACCCAGTATCTTTGGGACGAGATGGAAGGTGGTGTTGACCGAACCCAGTGTCTTTGGGACGAGATGGAAGGTGGTGTTGACCGAACCCAGTGTCTTTGGGACGAGATGGAAGGTGGTGTTGACCGAACCCAGTGTCTTTGGGACGAGATGGAAGGTGTTGGCAGTCCAATCTGCAGCGACTGCATGATGCCATCGCGTCAGAATGGACTAACATCTCCGTGGAACATTTCCGACACCCAAAGAATTCAGGATGTTCTGGAGGCAAATGGGGGTCCGACCCAGTACTAGATGGGTGTACCTAATAAACTGGCCAGTGTGGGGGGACACCTGCTCTTTCCTTGACATACAGTAGACTAGGTGAATCCAGGTGAAAGCTATGATCCCTTATCAGTGTCACATGTTAAATCCTTCAGTCAGTGTAGATGAAGGGGAGGAGTCAGGTTAAAT
>NC_048593.1:44965116-44970116 GCF_013265735.2 Oncorhynchus mykiss
TTCATACTCGTCGCCAAACCCACTGGCTCCATGTCATCTACAAGACCCTGCTAGGTAAAGTCCCCCCTTATCTCAGCTCGCTGGTCAACATTGCATCTCCCACCTGCAGCACACGCTCCAGCAGGTATATCTCTCTAGTCACCCCCAAAACCAATTCTTTCTTTGGCCGCCTCTCCTTCCAGTTCTCTGCTGCCAATGACTGGAACGAACTACAAAAATATCTGAAACTGGAAACACTTATCTCCCTCACTAGCTTTAAGCACCAACTGTCAGAGCAGCTCACAGATTACTGCACCTGTACATAGTCCACCTATAATTTAGCCCAAACAACTACCTCTTTCCCTACTGTATTTAATTAATTTATTTATTTTGCTCCTTTGCACCCCATTATTTTTATTTCTACTTTGCACATTCTCCCATTGCAAATCTACCATTCCAGTGTTTTACTTGCTATATTGTATTTACTTTTCCACCATGGCCTTTTTGCCTTTACCTCCCTTATCTCACCTCATTTGCTCACATGGTATATAGACTTGTTTATACTGTATTATTGACTGTATGTTTGTTTTACTCCATGTGTAACTCTGTGTCGTTGTATGTGTCGAACTGCTTTGCTTTATCTTGGCCAGGTCGCAATTGTAAATGAGAACTTGTTCTCAACTAGCCTACCTGGTTAAATAAAGGTTAAATAAAAAAAATAAATTTGTATTTTATTTTTTTACTATTATTATTATTATTATTATTACTATTATTATTATTATTATTACTATTATTACTATTATTATTACTGTTGTTATTATTACTATTATTATTACTATGACTTATTATTATTATTATTACTACTGTTATTATTACTATGACTATTATTATTATTACTACCGTTATTATTACTATTATTACATGACTATTATTATTACTATTATTATTATTACTATTATTATTACTATTATTATTATGACTTATTATTATTACATCTGTTATTATTATTATTATTACTATTATTACTATTATTACTATGACTATTATTATTACTATTATTATTATTATTACTATTATTATTATTATTACTACTGTTATTATTATTATTACTATTATTACTATTATTACTATGACTATTATTATTACTATTATTATTATTATTATTATTACTATTATTATTATTACTACTACTGTTATTATTATTATTGTTATTATTATTACTGCTGTTATTATTACTACTATTATTATTATTATTATTATTATTATTATTACTGTTATTATTACTACTACTATTATTATTATTACTATTATTACTATTATTATTATTACTACTATTACTACTATTATTATTACTGTTATTATTATTACTATTATTACACCCTGTTATTATTACTACTATTATTGTTGTTATTATTATTACTACTATTATTATTATTATTACTACTATTATTGTTGTTGTACATCGGCTTAAAGATTAATTTCTTGTTAATCCAGCCGCTGTGTCAGATTTCAAAAAGGCTTTACGGCGAAAGCATATCATGCGATTATCTGAGGACAGCGCCCCACGTAAAAAAGCATGCAAACATTTACCAGCCAAGTAGAGGAGTCACTAAAGTCAGAAATAGCGGTATAACTAATCACTTACCTTTCATGATCTTCATATGGTTGCACTCACAAGACTCTGTTACAGAGTAAATGTTTGTTTTGTTTGATAAAGTCCCTCTTTATGTCCCAAAAAGTTGCGTTTTGTTCAGTAATCCAATGGCTCCAAGGCGGTCACAACACACAGACGAATACATACTAAAAGTACCGGTAAAGTTTGTCAAAACATGTCAAACGATGTTTATAATTAATCCTCAGGTTGTTTATTGTCTTTATAATCAATAATATTTCAACAGGACAGTACTGTTTTCAATAGAAAGCAAAAATAACAAACAGGTCTGCATACTTCCTCTGACCAACATGGCTTTTTACTCGTCGTTTTTCAAAATAAAAGCCTGAAACCATGTCTATAGACTGTTGTTATCTAGTGGAAGCCATAGGAACTGCAATCTGATTCCTAACCCATTGGATTCTCTACAGGCATTGAGTTGAAAAACAGCCACATGAAAATAATTCCACTTCCTGGTTGGATTTTTCTCAGGTTTTCGGTTCAGTTCTGTTATACTCACAGACATTATTTTAATAGTTTTGGAAACTTTAGAGTTTTCTGTCCAAATCTACCAATTATATGCATATCCTAGCTTCTGGGCCTGAATAACAGGCAGTTTACTTTGGGAACGCTTTTCATCCAGATGTGAAAATACTGCCCCCTACCCAAGAGAGGTTAACAAGACGCTGCGTGTTGCCTGCTACACTGGAGCCTGGCTAGCTGGCTCAGCTGGAGACTAGCAAGCAACAAGCACCTACAACGTCAAACTAACAAACTGATAATATTGTAATAATTCCAGCTTATCTGGCTTGACATTTTGAATATTGCTGAAGATATGTTAGCTGCTGCCAACTAGTAGCTAGCTAGCACTTAAAGACAACAGTGGCTATATGTCCTGGTTAGGTGGCAGTTTGATTGGTCACAGCCCCAAACATATATCAAAAAAATAAGCTTAGGGGGGGTCTCTTAGCTCTGAGTCTACTTTTATAAACTCGATATAAACTCTACCCTTAATTCTGTCGTTTATAAACTCGATATAAACCATCCTCTTCTACTCAATCTTCTCTTGTGTGGTAAAGTATCTCCTTGACGGATGAGATTATCTAATCATGTTTTGTGTTATTGTGATTTCTGTAATGCTCCATTTATTGAAAGATATTGTTATTGATTGGCACCCACTTGGTTATCCATTCAACACTACGAGGGGTAGTGAATGAGGACATGGGAACGGAGCAACTTAAGGAGTCGGAAAGTACTGCCAGGGGGCCGATTTGTAACTGGGAATGGGAGGGAGCTTGGCACAGGTTGCCCTGTGTGTGTACCAACAACATCCACACACCACGCACGCACACACAACACAATAACAGCCTATCAGTGTTGGCACACAGGACGTTGTTCAGCTCTGCTGGGTCCATCTGTTTCCTCCCAGGCTATATATACACACACAGAGACGGTGAGCTAACAGAATGGTCGGTGGATTGGACTGGCTGGGGTCTCAATGCAGGGGATAAGAACAGAATCATATGTCATGCGGTGCACAGTTTAAACCCTCACTGTGTTTAAACCCTCACTGTGTTTAAACCCTCACTGTGTTTAAACCCTCACTGTGTTTAAACCTTCACTGTGTTTAAACCTTCACTGTGTTTAAACCCTCACTGTGTTTAAACCCTCACTGCGTTTAAACCCTCGTTCACATTCTACTTCTCCTCTCTTTTGCTCTGTCACTCACTCGTCTTTTAAAACAAAAAAACAAACATTTTATTATAAGAACAACCTCCAAAACAAACTAGAACTGAGTTTCCGTCTCTGACCAATTCTTTTGTACTCTGCTTCGTGTGACTCATCTTTTCTCGTACTTCCATTCTTAAATATTCCACCAACAAACGTATATATTCCCCAGCCAGACTGCATCTATGTCAGTTCAGGCTCTACATCGTCCCAGGGGACTCTACTTTCTCCACTCTGACAACTCTTAACAGTCAGCTAGTTGGTAAATATTTAATTGTGCCCCAAATCTCTTCTCCCCAACTCCTCCCCAAAGGACCGTTGGTAGGGTGTCTGTTTATCTCAGACCCTGTACACCTCTGTGTGCCTTATGTTCAAACGCATATCACATGAAAATGAACCCGCAGCAAACTGACACGCACACACACGCGCGCACGCACACACACACGCGCACACACGCATGCACACACACACACACACGCGCACGCGCACGCACGCACGCACACACACACACACCACTGTTCAATATGTCTTCAGTAGCTCTTTACATCACCTCATCTGTTCAGCATCACTGAACCAGTAATTATTCAGAAATTAATATTTGATCGTGTGTGTGTGTGATACTCTTTATGAACTTTTAACTGGACGTATAGAACGCTAGAAGGGTTTATCTTGCCACTGTGGCAAGTCTATACAGCTACCTGGGGATTTAGCCATGAGGAAAGTCTGTATGTGTGTTGAAAGTAAAGATATAAGAGCTGTTTTTTTTCCAGGGGGGGGAACTTACATTGCCAGGGGACATCGCATCCGTACTAAAACTAGAGGAGCGAAAGGGATTGATCTGTTCATCTCAACCGTACTAAAACTAGAGGAGAGGAGAGGATTGATCTGTTCATCTCAACCGGACTAAAACTAGAGGAGAGGAGCTGATCTGTTCATCGCATCCGTACTAAACTAGACGAGAGGAGAGGATTGATCTGTACATCTCAACCGGACTAAAACTAGAGGAGAGGAGAAGATTGATCTGTTCATTCTCAACCGTACTAAAACTAGAGGAGAGGAGAGGATTGATCTGTACATCTCAAACGTACTAAAACTAGAACAGAGAAAGGGGCTGATCTGTTCATCTCAACCGGACTAAAACTAGAGGAGAGAAAGGGGCTGATCTGTTCACCTCAACCGGACTAAAACTAGAGGAGAGAAAGGGGCTGATCTGTTCATCTCTTGTCCACCAGTCTTGAGAGAGACAGACCCCTAGTTCTCTAAAGCCCAGTTCAGATACAACGGCCGTAAAGGAGAGACGAGACAAAACCAGTTTCCAACAGCTGACTCAAGACGGGACGTTCAGATACAACAGCAGACAGAAAACTAGCCAGTTCTAGAAGGTTGTTTTGTCCAACAGCAGACAGAAAACAGGGCGTTCTGATCAAAAAGACCAGCCATCAAGACCAGGGGTGACAGGGTAGCCTAGTGGTTAGAGCGTTGGAGGTTGCAAGTTCAAACCCCCGAGCTGACAAGGTACAAATCTGTCGTTCTGCCCCTAACCCACTGTTCCTAGGCCGTCATTGAAAATAAGAATTTGTTCTTAACTGACTTGCCTAGTTAAAGGTAAAATAAAAAATAAATACAAATCTGATTGAGACCG
>NC_048593.1:44975116-44987616 GCF_013265735.2 Oncorhynchus mykiss
AATCTAACTGCTTAACTATTTATCTGTACATGGAATTGTATTTGTTGTTTTCAAATCTTTAAAGGAAAATGCCACGGGCACTATCTGATGTGTGGAGACGTTTCATTGCAGATAATGTAGAAGGAAAAACTGTGTACATTTCCAAATACTGTGCCAAATCATATGTGAAGAATGCAACAAAGATGCAGAATCATCTGGCCAAGTGCATAAAGTTCCCTCAGCTCTCACAACAAGCAACCTCTGACAAAAGTCCCTCTACTTCTATTCGAGGTGAAAAGGATGAATCAGACACCTCATCGATAGCAACAACTCATGGTCCTCCTGGAATCAGAAGTTGTTTTGACTCAATGGAGGAACGTAGTCAGAGAGATGCTGATGAATGTCTTGCTCAAGCTGTGTATGCAACTGATCACCTCTGATGTTCACAGACAATGTGTATTGGAAGAGATTTCTGAATGTTCTTCGCCCAGCATACACCCCTCCAACCAGGCATGCTTTATCTACTAATTTGCTGGACCTTCACCTTCAAGTGAAGGTCAAGCCAATCATAGAGAAAGCAGACTATTGCAATCATCTCTGATAGGTGGTTGAATGTTCCTGGGCAAGGAACAATTAAGTACATCATCTCCACCTCAACAGACACACCAGTCTCTACATTGCAGATGAGCTGAAGGCAGTCAGTGTTCTGATCATTGTTACATTAACACTGTGAAACCCCAGTGTTCTGATCATTGTTTAGTAACAGAGGTGGTGGACATTAACACTGTGAAACCCCAGTGTTCTGATCATTGTTACATTAACACTGTGAAACCCCAGTGTTCTGATCATTGTTACATTAACACTGTGAAACCCCAGTGTTCTGATCATTGTTTAGTAACAGAGGTGGTGTACATTAACACTGTGAAACCCCAGTGTTCTGATCATTGTTACATTAACACTGTGAAACCCCAGTGTTCTGATCATTGTTTAGTAACAGAGGTAGTGGACATTAACACTGTGAAACCCCAGTGTTCTGATCATTGTTACATTAACACTGTGAAACCCCAGTGTTCTGATCATTGTTTAGTAACAGAGGTGGTGTACATTAACACTGTGAAACCCCAGTGTTCTGATCATTGTTACATTAACACTGTAAAACCCCAGTGTTCTGATCATTGTTTAGTAACAGAGGTGGTGTACATTAACACTGTGAAACCCCAGTGTTCTGATCATTGTTACATTAACACTGTGAAACCCCAGTGTTCTGATCATTGTTACATTAACACTGTGAAACCCCAGTGTTCTGATCATTGTTACATTAACACTGTGAAACCCCAGTGTTCTGATCATTGTTTAGTAACAGAGGTGGTGTACATTAACACTGTGAAACCCCAGTGTTCTGATCATTGTTTAGTAACAGAGGTGGTGTACATTAACACTGTGAAACCCCAGTGTTCTGATCATTGTTACATTAACACTGTGAAACCCCAGTGTTCTGATCATTGTTACATTAACACTGTGAAACCCCAGTGTTCTGATCATTGTTTAGTAACAGAGGTGGTGTACATTAACACTGTAAAACCCCAGTGTTCTGATCATTGTTACATTAACACTGAGAAACCCCAGTGTTCTGATCATTGTTTAGTAACAGAGGTGGTGGACATTAACACTGTGAAACCCCAGTGTTCTGATCATTGTTACATTAACACTGTGAAACCCCAGTGTTCTGATCATTGTTACATTAACACTGTGAAACCCCAGTGTTCTGATCATTGTTACATTAACACTGTGAAACCCCAGTGTTCTGATCATTGTTTAGTAACAGAGGTGGTGTACATTAACACTGTGAAACCCCAGTGTTCTGATCATTGTTTAGTAACAGAGGTGGTGTACATTAACACTGTGAAACCCCAGTGTTCTGATCATTGTTTAGTAACAGAGGTGGTGTACATTAACACTGTGAAACCCCAGTGTTCTGATCATTGTTTAGTAACAGAGGTGGTGTACATTAACACTGTGAAACCCCAGTGTTCTGATCATTGTTTAGTAACAGAGGTGGTGTACATTAACACTGTGAAACCCCAGTGTTCTGATCATTGTTACATTAACACTGAGAAACCCCAGTGTTCTGATCATTGTTTAGTAACAGAGGTGGTGTACATTAACACTGTGAAACCCCAGTGTTCTGATCATTGTTACATTAACACTGTGAAACCCCAGTGTTCTGATCATTGTTTAGTAACAGAGGTGGTGTACATTAACACTGTGAAACCCCAGTGTTCTGATCATTGTTTAGTAACAGAGGTGGTGTACATTAACACTGTGAAACCCCAGTGTTCTGATCATTGTTACATTAACACTGTGAAACCCCAGTGTTCTGATCATTGTTACATTAACACTGAGAAACCCCAGTGTTCTGATCATTGTTTAGTAACAGAGGTGGTGTACATTAACACTGTGAAACCCCAGTGTTCTGATCATTGTTACATTAACGCTGTGAAACCCCAGTGTTCTGATCATTGTTACATTAACACTGTGAAACCCCAGTGTTCTGATCATTGTTTAGTAACAGAGGGTTGGACATTAACACTTTGAAACCCCAGTATTCTGATCATTGTTACATTAACACTGTGAAACCCCAGTGTTCTGATCATTGTTTAGTAACAGAGGTGGTGTACATTAACACTGTGAAACCCCAGTGTTCTGATCATTGTTACATTAACACTGTGAAACCCCAGTGTTCTGATCATTGTTACATTAACACTGTGAAACCCCAGTGTTCTGATCATTGTTTAGTAACAGAGGTGGTGGACATTAACACTGTGAAACCCCAGTGTTCTGATCATTGTTACATTAACACTGTGAAACCCCAGTGTTCTGATCATTGTTTAGTAACAGAGGTGGTGGACATTAACACTGTGAAACCCCAGTGTTCTGATCATTGTTACATTAACACTGTAAAACCCCAGTGTTCTGATCATTGTTTAGTAACAGAGGTGGTGTACATTAACACTGTGAAACCCCAGTGTTCTGATCATTGTTACATTAACACTGTGAAACCCCAGTGTTCTGATCATTGTTACATTAACACTGTGAAACCCCAGTGTTCTGATCATTGTTTAGTAACAGAGGTGGTGTACATTAACACTGTGAAACCCCAGTGTTCTGATCATTGTTACATTAACACTGTAAAACCCCAGTGTTCTGATCATTGTTTAGTAACAGAGGTAGTGGACATTAACACTGTGAAACCCCAGTGTTCTGATCATTGTTACATTAACACTGTGAAACCCCAGTGTTCTGATCATTGTTACATTAACACTGTGAAACCCCAGTGTTCTGATCATTGTTACATTAACACTGTGAAACCCCAGTGTTCTGATCATTGTTTAGTAACAGAGGTGGTGTACATTAACACTGTGAAACCCAAAAGTGCATACTGGCATTTTTAATGTAAACGTTATTGATTGATGATCACTTCAGGAAATGTTTTAGTTTTTTTCTGGGAGAGTTGGAGGTCTGAAGCGGACGGTAATTGTATCTCTTCAACAGCGGTGGGATATTGGGAACATCCAGATTCAACAATTCTGTATTCAATACGCAATGAATATCACCAGAGATATCACCAGATCATTTAACGCCCTAGAGTCTGAAATAGTGGAACTCCTGACGATAGTTGAGACCACAGGACATCTAGGCCATATTCAGGCGTTCAAGAGGAAAAACAGCATCTCATTCGCCGACCTGCTGGGTATCAGAGCACAGGGGGCATTGGACGACCTGCTGGGTATCAGAGCACAGGGTGAGAAGTAGGTTTCAGGGAATCTCTGAAACGGATGCCTCATCCACATTTTTCTTTGGTTTAGTGAAAAAGAATGGACAAAGAATTATTCATTGCCTCAAATCAGCTGTTGGACAGGAGCCCAAGTGGAATTAGAAAGAGGACAGTGGAGTTCTATACTGAGTTCTACCAGTGGAATTAGACAGAGGACAGTAGAGTTCTATGCTGAGTTCTACCAGTGGAATTAGACAGAGGACAGTAGAGTTCTATACTGAGTTCTACAAGTGGAATTAGACAGAGGACAGTAGAGTTCTATGCTGAGTTCTACCAGTGGAATTAGACAGAGGACAGTAGAGTTCTATGCTGAGTTCTACCAGTGGAATTAGACAGAGGACAGTAGAGTTCTATGCTGAGTTCTACCAGTGGAATTAGACAGAGGACAGTAGAGTTCTATGCTGAGTTCTACCAGTGGAATTAGAAAGAGGACAGTAGAGTTCTATACTGAGTTCTACCAGTGGAATTAGACAGAGGACAGTAGAGTTCTATACTGAGTTCTACCAGTGGAATTAGACAGAGGACAGTATAGTTCTATGCTGAGTTCTACCAGTGGAATTAGACAGAGGACAGTAGAGTTCTATGCTGAGTTCTACCAGTGGAATTAGACAGAGGACAGTAGAGTTCTATGCTGAGTTCTACCAGTGGAATTAGACAGAGGACAGTAGAGTTCTATACTGAGTTCTACCAGTGTGAGTATAAAGAGAATAGAACAGTGACACAGCAGTTCCTTGATGGGCTCCCACAGGTGGCTGCAGGAGCTCAAGTTGAACTAGATCAACTGTTGTCTTTGCAGGAGCTACACACTGCATTAAAAGGCATGGAGAATGGAAGGGCGCCGGGCATTGATGGGCTTTCTGTTGACTTTTTTAAAAGTCATTTTGAGTGATGTTGGGAGAGGATTGGCTAGCAGTAGTTAACGATAGTTTGACCAGAGGGTTACTACTGCTAAGCTTCCGTCCAAGGCGTTGTCCAATAGGCTGAGGGATGTGATGGGGCAAATCTTACGGACCAGTCCTACTGTGTTCCCAGCAGGCAGATAGGGGATAACATTTCACATCATACAGACCAGTCCTACTGTGTTCCCGGCAGGCAGATAGGGGATAACATTTCACATCATACAGACCAGTCCTACTGTGTTCCCGGCAGGCAGATAGGGGATAACATTTTACATCATACAGACCAGTCCTACTGTGTTCCCAGCAGGCATATAGGGGATAACATTTTACATCATACAGACCAGTCCTACTGTGTTCCCAGCAGGCATATAGGGGATAACATTTCACATCATACAGACCAGTCCTACTGTGTTCCCAGCAAGCATATAGGGGATAACATTTCACATCATACAGACCAGTCCTACTGTGTTCCTGGAAGGCAGATAGGGGATAACATTTCACATCATACAGACCAGTCCTACTGTGTTCCCGGCAGGCAGATAGGGGATAACATTTTACATCATACACACCAGTCCTACTGTGTTCCCAGCAGGCATATAGGGGATAACATTTTACATCATACAGACCAGTCCTACTGTGTTCCCAGCAGGCATATAGGGGATAACATTTCACATCATACAGACCAGTCGTACTTTGTTCCTGGAAGGCAGATAGGGGATAACATTTCACATCATACGGACCAGTCCTACTGTGTTCCCAGCAGGCAGATAGGGGATAACATTTCACATCATACGGACCAGTCCAACTGTGTTCCTGGAAGGCAGATAGGGGATAACATTTCACATCATACCGACCAGTCCTACTGTGTTCCCAGCAGGCAGATAGGGGATAACATTTCACATCATACGGACCAGTCCAACTGTGTTCCTGGCAGGCAGATAGGGGATAACATTTCACATCATACGGACCAGTCCTACTGTGTTCCCGACCTGATTCTGGATTTTTTTTGGATGTCTTAATGGCTATTGGGTTGAATGCTGGTCTAATTTCAATTGATCGGGAAAAGTCATTTGACCGAGGGGTGAACATCAATACTTATGGGGCCACCTGGGAGGCTTTTGGTTTCAGCTCTGGGTTTATTGCCATGATCTGGGTGATATATGGTGACGTTGAAAGTTAACGGTGGCTTGAGTGCTCCTTTTAAAGTGTGTAGAGGAACTAGACAGGGGTGTTCGTTGTCAGGAATGTTATATGCCATCGTTATAGAGCCACTACTAAATAGCATTAGATGTCGCATTGACGGGGTGTACTTTTCAGAGGATACTCCTCCTATTCGTCTCTCAGCATATGCTGATGATGTAGTTAGTGAAAATCAAGCAGAGGTGGATATTTTGAGTCTCGTGATTGATCGGTTTAAGGGAATATCCTCTCAAAGGTAAAAAATGGTGCTTTACAGATTGGGAAATGGCTTGGAGGGGATCATGGCTTTTCCAAGGGGGGTTAGAATGGTGTAAGGGAGGTTTGAAGTATCTTGGGAGTGTACCTAGGGGATGAGAGGACAATGGGGGGAAATTATTGTAATTGTAATGGGGTTGTAATGGTGGAAGTACATTGTATGTCCTATAGGGGGCGCCCTATTATTGTCAATAATGTGGTTGCCTCTGCACTGTGGCATCGGTTGTCATGTTAAGATCCACCATCTGGCCTTCTGGCAGAGATACAGGCAATTATTGTAGATTTATTTGGGGATAAATATCACTGGGTTCCACAAAGTGTTTTGTATTTGTCAGAAGAGGAAGGGGGGACAAGGTCTTGTACATCTTGATAGTAGGGCTGCTGCTTTCCGGTTTCACTTTATTCAAAGGTTCCTTTATGGACCAGAAAATGAGGTGTGGAGAGGGGTGGCAGGTCTGGTATTACAGCAGGATTTCTAGGGATGGAGAACCTCTGTTTTACAGAGGCCGCCTTAGTGTCGTCTGGACACCTTCATTATACTCCAAACCCTAAGGCTGAGTCAGTGCATTGGCTGCTGGAGGAACCTCTGGTGTATTGGGGCAAGACTGGATGTGACAACTGAAGCTGTTCCACATTTCTCCAACATGCTACTGAAGGGCAAAATCATCACCCTAAGGAAGTTAATGGACATGGCTGGGTTAGCAGATGTTATTGGTCACATACACATGGTTAGCAGATGTTATTGGTCACATGGTTATCAGATGTTATTGGTCACATACACATGGTTAGCAGATGTTATTGGTCACATACACAGGGTTAGCAGATGTTATTGGTCACATACACAGGGTTAGCAGATATTATTGGTCACATACACATGGTTAGCAGATGTTATTGGTCACATACACATGGTTAGCAGATGTTATTGGTCACATGGTTATCAGATGTTATTGGTCACATGGTTATCAGATGTTATTGGTCACATGGTTAGTAGATGTTATTGGTCACATGGTTAGCAGATGTTATTGGTCACATGGTTAGCAGATGTTATTGGTCACATGGCTAGCAGATGTTATTGGTCACATGGCTAGCAGATGTTATTGGTCACATGGCTAGCAGATGTTATTGGTCACATGGCTAGCAGATGTTATTGGTCACATGGCTAGCAGATGTTATTAGTCACATGGCTAGCAGATGTTATTGGTCACATGGTTAGCAGATGTTATTGGTCACATGGTTAGCAGATGTTATTGGTCACATGGCTAGCAGATGTTATGGGTCACATACACATGGTTAGCAGATGTTATTGGTCACATACACATGGTTAGCAGATGTTATTGGTCACATGGCTAGCAGATGTTATTGGTCACATGGTTAGCAGATGTTATTGGTCACATACACATGGTTAGCAGATGTTATTGGTCACATACACATGGCTAGCAGATGTTATTGGTCACATGGCTAGCAGATGTTATTGGTCACATACACATTAATACGAGTGTAGCGAAATGCTTGTGCTTCTAGTTCCGACAGTGCAGTAATATCTAACAAGTAATCTAACATTTTCACAACAACTACCTTATACACACACACAAGTGTAAAGGAATGAATAAGAATATGTACATGTAGATATATGGATGAGCGATGGTACAGAACGGCATAGGCAAGATGCAGTGGATGGTATAGAGTACAGTATATACATATGAGATGAGTAATGTAGGATGTGTAAACATATGAAGTGGCGTTGTTTGATGTTGGAGATGGGTGTCCTTTTTGTAATATCAGAGAAACTATTTGTCACTGTTTTAGGGATAAAAACTATTTTTGAAATACTAGAGTCTTGTTTTACAGCTGTAGGGGAGATTTTCAATAACACTGTTTTTATTTGGGTGTTTCAAGCAACAGAAAGGAAAATGGCAACTGTTAAATTGTATTTTTGGGGATAAGCTAAGATGTCAATTTTTCTGAGTAGGAAAAATAAGATAGACAGGGAATATGGTAATGATGTAAGATGTGTTTTTTTTTTTAAGGATTAGTAAAAGGGACCATGAAAGCGGATTTTGAGTTTTTCTCTGCTGTTAAAGACGTTGTTTGAGGAGAATTCGGTTTATGAAGGAGCGGTATGTTTTGTGGAGGGAAATTATTTCTTGTTGATGAAATAATACTTTTTTTAACATTTTATTTTTATTTAAGAATGACATCTTTTGTTGTTTAATTTCTGAAAAGGCAGTGTGCCATTTTATGTTAATACTTGAGTATAAAAAACTCACACTCTGTCTGTCTGTCTGTCTCTCTGTCTGTCTCTCTGTCTGTCTCTCTGTCTCTATCTCCGTCTCTGTCTGTCTCTATCTCTGTCTGTCTCTCTGTCTGATGTGAGCTAAGCTCTGGTAGTGTTGACCTGTTAGAGGGGCTCACAGCAGGGTCTTAGACGACCCCATACAGAGCGTGCTCACACACACGGCGTTGGAGCACAGCTAAGCCCCCAGGAACTTGGTAGGGAGTCCACCCTTGGACGAATAAATGTCAGAAAGGGATGCTTTCTCTCTCTCTCTTCCTTTCTTCTTCAGCCTCCCCTCTCTCTCCTATCTGCGTGAGCGCTGCAGGGGTAAGGATGGCCATGCTGCAACACTTGGAAACCCCATCTCTGTTTAGCCTCTTATCTCAGCCCTGTCTAAATCCCACAGCTGCTGTGCTGTTCAACTCCTTACAGCGTAGAGTAGGGAGGTATTTCATCTAGAAACACTCCACAATACACCTTCTCCATTCAATTTACATCTGAATTATGACCGGTTATAAATAATGTCTTTGTCAGGTTGTCTTTTTGTCAGGTTTTAACTGGTTATAATGTCTGTCAGGTTATAACTAGTTATGTCTTTATGTCAGGTTATAACTAGTTATGTCTCTGTCAGGTTATAACTGGTTATGTCTCTGTCAGGTTATAACTGGTTGTAATGTCTGTCAGGTTATAACTGGTTGTAATGTATATGTCAGGTTATAACTGGTTGTAATGTCTATGTCAGGTTATAACTGGTTGTAATGTCTATGTCAGGTTATAACTAGTTATGTCTCTGTCAGGTTATAACTGGTTATGTCTCTATCAGGTTATAACTGGTTGTAATGTCTATGTCAGGCTATAACTGGTTATGTCTATGTCAGGTTATAACTGGTTATGTCTCTGTCAGGTTATAACTGTGTCCAGTTGATGGCCATCATGGAGCATGCGTACTACGGCAGCTTTGGATACCAGGTCACCAACTTCTTCGCTGCCTCCAGGTAACACACACACAACCTCCAGGTAACACACACACACAACCTCCAGGTAACACACACACACACAACCTCCAGGTAACACACACACAACCTCCAGGTAACACACACACAACCTCCAGGTAACACACACACACACACACACACACACACACAACCTCCAGGTAACACACACACACAACCTCCAGGTAACACACACACACACCCACACAACTTCCAGGTAACACACACACAACCTCCAGGTAACACACACACACACAATCTCCAGGTAACACACACACACACAATCTCCAGGTAACACACACACACACAACAACCTCCAGGTAACACACACAACCTCCAGGTAACACACACAACCTCCAGGTAACACACACACAACCTCCAGGTAACACACACACAATCTCCAGGTAACACACACACACAATCTCCAGGTAACACACACACACACACACAATCTCCAGGTAACACACACACAATCTCCAGGCAACACACACACACAACCTCCAGGTAACACACACACACACACACACAATCTCCAGGTAACACACACACACACACACACACAATCTCCAGGTAACACACACACACACAATCAATCTCCAGGTAACACACACACACACACAATCTCCAGGTAACACACACACACACACAATCTCCAGGTAACACACACACACACACACAATCTCCAGGTAACACACACACACAACCTCCAGGTAAAACACACACACACAATCTCCAGGTAACACACACAATCTCCAGGTAACACACACACACACAATCTCCAGGTAACACACACACACACACACACACACAATCTCCAGGTAACACACACACACACACAACCTCCAGGTAACACACACACACACAACCTCCAAGTAACACACACACACAAACGCCAGGTAACACACACACACACACACTCACACACAACCTCCAGGTAACACACACACACACACACAATCTCCAGGTAACACACACACACACAATCTCCAGGTAACACACACACACACAATCTCCAGGTAACACACACACACACACACACAATCTCCAGGTAACACACACACACACACACACAATCTCCAGGTAACACACACAATCTCCAGGTAACACACACAATCTCCAGGTAACACACACACAATCTCCAGGTAACACACACACAATCTCCAGGTAACACACGCACACAATCTCCAGGTAACACACACACACACAATCTCCAGGTAACACACACACACACACAATCTCCAGGTAACACACACACACACAATCTCCAGGTAACACACACACACACAATCTCCAGGTAACACACACACACACAATCTCCAGGCAACACACGCACACACAATCTCCAGGTAACACACACACACAGCCTCCAGGTAACACACACACACACACACACACACACACACAATCTCCAGATGATAACACACACACACACACAATCTCCAGGTAACACACACAGACACGCACACACAGCCTCCAGGTAACACACACACACACACACAGCCTCCAGGTAACACACACACACACACACACACACAATCTCCAGATGATAACACACACACACACACACAATCTCCAGGTAACACACACACAATCTCCAGGTAACACTCACACACACACAATCTCCAGGTAACACACACACAGACACGCACACACAGCCTCCAGGTAACACACACACACACAGCCTCTAGGTAACACACACACACACACACACACACACAGCCTCTAGGTAACACACACACACACATCCTCTAGGTAACACACACACACACACACACAGCCTTAGAGCCACACACACAGCGCGAGTCCCCTGTGCGGGCAGCTCGAGTCCCCTGTGCGGGCAGCTCGAGTCCCCTGTGCGGGCAGCGCGAGTCCCCTGTGCGGGCAGCTCGAGTCCCCTGTGCGGGCAGCGCGAGTCCCCTGTGCGGGCAGCTCGAGTCCCCTGTGCGGGCAGCTCGAGTCCCCTGTGCGGGCAGCGCGAGTCCCCTGTGCGGGCAGCTCGAGTCCCCTGTGCGGGCAGCTCGAGTCCCCTGTGCGGGCAGCGCGAGTCCCCTGTGCGGGCAGCTCGAGTCCCCTGTGCGGGCAGCTCGAGTCCCCTGTGCGGGCAGCTCGAGTCCCCTGTGCGGGCAGCTCGAGTCCCCTGTGCGGGCAGCGCGAGTCCCCTGTGCGGGCAGCGCGAGTCCCCTGTGCGGGCAGCTCGAGTCCCCTGTGCGGGCAGCTCGAGTCCCCTGTGCTACGGGAGGAGATTTGATTGGTCAATGCAGGGCTGTGCATCTGAGTTCTTTACGCTGTAGACCTGCAGAATTTGAAATGTACGTTTTCTGTCTCACGACTCATAAAACGTAACTCTCTTTCTCTCTCCATGATCTGAAGATGCTTTCAACAAAACAATGTTCTTTACTAATGTTTACCCCTGTAACCCCCACCCTACCCGCCCGTCCGTCCGCGCCTCCCTCTTCCTCTCCCCCTTCTCTCCACCGCCCCCACGCCTCTCTCCAGTCGGTTCGGCACCCCTGAGGACCTGAAGAGGTTGGTGGACACCGCCCACTCTTTGGGGATCACCGTCCTATTGGATGTGGTACATAGCCACGCCTCCAGTAACACGGCTGACGGGCTGAATAAGTTTGACGGGACAGACTCCTGCTTCTTTCACTCTGGGCCTCGGGGACACCATCCACAGTGGGGCTCACGCCTCTTCAACTACCAGAGGTACGGAAACACACGTCCCCTACACACTCAGACACATAGTTACCTACACTCAGACACATAGTTACCTACACTCAGACACATAGTTACCTACACTCAGACACATAGTTACCTACACTCAGACACATAGTTACCTACACTCAGACACATAGTTACCTACACTCAGACACATAGTTACCTACACACTCAGACACATAGTTACCTACACACTCAGACACATAGTTACCTACACACTCAGACACATAGTTACCTACACACTCAGACACATAGTTACCTACACTCAGACACATAGTTACCTACACACTCAGACACATAGTTACCTACACACTCAGACACATAGTTACCTACACACTCAGACACAT